>NW_015175397.1:510063-515647 GCF_001447785.1 Gekko japonicus | reverse complement strand
CCTCCCCCCAATAGCTAACCATCCAAAACAGTCTAGTGGAGCCTGAGCGGTGGGTGTTGCCTTCTGACACACTTCCGGTGATGTCAGGGGGTGTGGCATATGCAAATAAGTTATGCAAATAAGTTATGCTAATGAGCTCCTGCACCACTTTTTCTACGAAATGACCCCTGACGCTTGCACAGGGGAGAGGTTTTTTGCACATTTTCTCCGTCTTCCCCCCCAACTTCTCCCTTCCACATGGGCACCACAAAAGCTCTCAGTCGCATGGTCGTGGTGACAACCAGCAAGTGCCAATGGCACATTATTCTTTCCACACAGCTGAATAATATGCTTTGACTGCATTCTTTGCAAAAAGATTGGAGTTAAGCAGGTTTGAGAATGGGCCTATGGATGATAGGGAAAACCTGGAAACAGGATGGTTATTATAGCATGAGGTTGTGTGCGTGCTCTGAAACCAAAGCACTCCAGTTTGGAAACCAAAGGCGAGAAAGCCTCCATGTAGAAACTGCCCTGGATGAGATGTGAGTTGAGCTGCAATTGCAGGAGCAATCCTAAGCAAGTCTGCTCAGAAGTAAGCCCCGTGTTATTCAATAGGGTTTGCTCCCATGAAAATATCCTTAAGATTGTAGTTTGCATCTCCTGACACATTTAATATTATTTAGAGAACATTTGAATCGAATCAGGGCTATGACATCAAGGAAGGAGGAGGAGTTGATGCTTTCCCCCCATCGAAATTGTCTCCCCAAAAGCTGCTATAGGCTACATGGGAGAAAATGTATTGGGAGGGGGTGATTTCAATAGGGAAAACAGCACAATGAATGTTTACCACCAGGGCTATTTTTGGGCAGGAACGCACAGGTTCCGGCTGGCTCCTGAGTTGGCCATGCCCAGCAGGAACTCATTAGCATAATAGGCCACACCCAACAGCAGAAACTCATTAGGATTGGCTACATTAGGGGTGTGTGGCCTAACATGCAAAGAAGTTCCCGCTACAAAAAAAGCCCTGGTTTTTGACAACAACCAAGTAAACAGAATAAGAAGCAAAAGGTTAGTGTGGCTGGATGACCACACTTCTGGTAACATGTGGGTGCAGCCTAATATGCTAATGAGTGGTGCTGTCAGGGGTGTGGCCCAATATGCTAATGAGTTTCTGCTATTGGGTGTGGTCTATTATGCTAATGATTTCCTGCTGGGCTTTTTCTACAAAAAAAGCCCTGTTTACCACACACACACACACACCGCTCCAGTGCCATGGCCCTGATCTACTCCCTCCCCCCCAACAGTCTAAATAGCACTTGATCGAAATCTCAAGCACAGTAAGGAGCAGGGGATGCGACTGTAAGTCAATTTGTCTACGTGGCCATCTAGCAGCATACAAACCCACCACCAATGCTGTGGAGTCTTGTGAGCAAAAATTCTACTTTGTGAGCTACTGGCTTTAAATATGTGAGCAAGCGATTTGGCTACTGCATAAATCAGTTTGCTCTGGACTCTGGAGCCATCCTCCCTGAGCTAAGACAAAAATGGGTGAGCTAGAGGCTAAAAAACTGTGAGCTAGCTCACACGAACTCAGCTTAGAGGGAACACTGCCCACCACTGTCTTAAAACTGAGTTTCTGTTTCTCAAATGGGCACACCAGCAGTGGCATAGGAGACAAAAAGCATTTGAAGTGTTTTATGAAGGGGTTCCACGTCTGGGTTGAGAAATACCTGGAGATTTTGGGAGTGGAGCTGGGAGAGGGTGGGGTTTGGGGAGGGAAAGGATTTCAGCAGGGTACAATACCATAGACTCTGCCCTTCAAAGCAGCCATTTTCTCCAGGGGAATTTATCTGTATTGCCTAGAGATCAGTTGTAATTGCAGGGAGATCTCCTGGCCCCACCTGGAGATTACAAATATACAAATAACGGGACCATGGTGTATGAAGGCAAAAAAGAAATAGAGAACGCCATGCAGCAGGCAAACCACTATATATAACTATTAAACATACTTTTAAAATACTGTATTGGTCTCTTTTACAAATTATTACAATAAACCACTCACTGAGTGAAGTATATAACCAAACATTCTCCACATTAGATGGATATTAGCTATTATCGACATTAGATGGTGCCTTCCCCTAACATGCGAACAACTGCCTGAGCCTGTCCCCTTTGCCAGCCCCACGGTGGAACTCTGGCAACTTGGTAGCCACCCGCCCTCGGCCCAGGCTCCCACTTGGTGCTGGTGGCTGGGCAGTGGAGAGGGGGGCTTTCCAGAGCCACTACAGGCAGGCGGATTTGCTAGGCTTGAGGCCGGGACGTGGAGGATGAAAGTTACTGTGTGCTTTGGCCATGAGCCTCTTCCTTCTTTGCTAGTGAACCTGCCTGCCTGCAGGGGCTCTGGAAAGCTTCCCTCTACTGCCCAGCCACCAGTGCCAAGCGGGAGACCAGCCCAAGGGCTGGAGAGGGGACAGGCTTGGGTACTCGTTCACATGCTGGGGGGAGTGTGTTCCACCAGCGCAATGTACCGCCCAGCTGCTCCTTTCCTTCCTTCCTTCCTTCCTTCCTTCCTTCCTTCCTTCCTTCCTTCCTTCCTTCCTGATGCGCCCACTTCTGCCCCTCTGGTCACATGTTCAGTGTCTCCTTCTGAGGGTAAACATCTTTAAAAACTTTTAACTGCACATACACATGCTACCTCTAGCCAGACTTTAAAAGCATTCCCTGCCAATGATTTTTTTCTCTAGTGATCCAAGATTAGCGATAAACTTGTATTGCTAGACTCAACCTGCTGGTTTAAAGAACCAAAATAATTAAAGATGGAAAACTTATGCAATAGTGGAGCTTGTACACCGATAATGGAGGTGGTGGAAGGTGCAGAGTGGGAGGATTTAACCTTGATGTGAGCAGTGAAGTGCCTTCCAAGAGGGGGGGGATCCGATGGAATCTGTACATTTTTAATTACCTTTGGCTTTGGAGGCGAAGCAAGGGAAAAACTGTCGCAAAACCACTCTCAAACCCCCCAAGGATTCAGCAACTGGAAAGCGAACTGAGCGCTGAACAGACAAAAATCAATGTAGAACTAGAAAAAAATACCACAACAGACATGCATGGTGAAAGCAAGGGAAAACACCCATGTGTAAAAGGCTTGTATATATTCAGGCAACAATTCTTGGTGTAAGAGCAGGCGTGCTGAGTATACACAAGAAGGTGAATTATCTGGAAAATGGTGGAGAATGTGAGAAGCCAGTCTTTACATGTTTGAATGCGTAGTGGTTAACTGAATCATGGCACTATATGAAGCATGTGGATGAATGGTGGACTGGGATCTGGGAGATCCAGGTTCAAATCCTTCCTTTGCTATGGAACTGATGGGTGATCCTGGGCCAGTCACCCTCTCTCAGCCTTACCTACCCAGGGCCGGCTCACCCACTAGGCGAACTAGGCATTCGCCTAGAGCACCGGGCCCTGGATGGGGCGCCAAGCTGTGCCTCCCCCCTCCTCCCCCCTTTGGTGGTGGTGGCGGTGGGGGAGGAGGTGTTGGTGGCAGCAGCAAAAGGGTGGCTGGCTCCTGAGGTCTCCAGGTGTCCAGGCCCCACCGGGAGGTTGGCATCTGCGCCATAAGGCAGCCTTGCCTAGGGCGCAGAAACACCTCGAGCCGGCCCTCGCAGGGTTGTTGTTGTGAGGATAAGATGGTGAAGGGGAGAATGTTGTAAGCCACCTCAGGTCCTCTGTGGCTAGAAAAGTGAGATATAATTGAAGTTAATAAGAAGAAGGAAGGAAGGAAGATGGATGGATGGATGGATGGATTGGGGGGGGGGAAGAAATGTCCTGACCTGGATGGCCCAGATCTTGGAAACTAAGCAGGGCTAAACCTGGCAAGTAATTGGAAGGGAGACCTCCAAGAAATACCAGGGTCAGGAGGCAAAGGCAGGCTATCAAGCCAATTCTCTGAACATCCTCCATGCCCCAGTAGGAGTTGCCAGAGGTTTCCAGGCATGGAGACACACACACACACACACAATGCAAACTCCCCCCCAAAAAAAAGAGAGAGAGAGGAGGAAAAAGCAACTGGCTAGAGTGGGGAAAGTGTGATTATCATTTTAGATACTAATTTGGATGCAAGAAGCAGCCTTAAGACGAATCAGACCCTTGGTCTATCCAGATCAGTACTGTGTACTCTCCAGAGTCTCAGGCTGAGGTCTTTCACAGCACCTGTTACCTGATCTTTTAAAACTAGAGATACTGTGGATCAAAGCTGGGACCTTCAGCAGGCAAATGTAGTGCTCTGCTGCTGAGCCATGGCCTCACCCCATGTAGCTTCAAGGAATGGGTGTAGTAAAATCAACACCTACTTTATGGGATGTTGTTGTTCAGTCACACAGTCAAGTCCAACTCTTCACCACCCCATGGACCATATCATGCCAGGCTGTCGTGCTCCAGAGTTTGCTCAATTTCATGTTTGTTGCATTGATACCACTGTTTAACCATCTCATCCTCTGTCATCCCCTTGTTCTTTTACCTTCAATCTTTCCCAGCATCAGGGTCTTCTCCGGTGAGTGCTCCCTTCTCCTTTGGTGGCCAAAGTATTTGAGCTTCAGCTCCAGTATCTGGCCTTCCAGGGATCAGTCAGGGTTGATTTCTTTTAGGATTGACTGATTTGATCTCCTTGCAGTCCAAGGGACTCTCAAGAGTCTTGACAATGTTCTAATGGTTTGAAATATGTTATGTATAGTCGTTATAAAATCAATAAAAACATTAATAATAATTCAAAAATGAGTCCAGCACCATAATTTGAAGCATCTATTCTTCGGTGCTCGTCCTTCCTTATGGTCCAACTCTCACAGACATACATTACTACTGGGAATACCATTGCTTTGACCATACGGACTTTTGTTGGAATGGTGATGTCTCTACTTTTCATTATGCTGTCTAGATTCGCCATAGCTTTCCTCCCAAGGAGCAGGCATCTTTTAATTTCATGGCTGCTGCAGTCACCGTCTGCAGTGATCTTGGATCCCAGGAATGTGAAGTTTGTCACTGCTTCCATGACTTCCCCATCTATTTGCCAAGGAGTGATGGGGCCGGATGCCATGATCTAAGTTTTTTGATGTTGAGTTTCAAGCCCACTTTTGCGCTCTCCTCTTTTACCCTGAGCAAGAGGCTCTTTAAGTCCTCTTCACTTTCTGCCATTAGAGTGGTATCATCTGCATATCTGAGGTTGTTGATGTTTTTCCTGGCAATCTTAATTCTGGCTTGTGATTCATCTAGGCCAGCATTTTGCATGATGTACTCTGCATATAAATTAAATAAGCAGGGTGACAATATACATCCTTGTTGTACTCCTTTTCTTATGCTAAACCAATCAGTTGTTCCATATCTGGTTCTAATTGTCACTTCTTGACTCTTATACAGGTTTCTCAAGAGACATGTGAAGTGGTCTGGTACTCCCATCTCTGTAAGGACTTGCCACAGTTTGTTGTGATCCACAATCAAAGGCTTTAGCATAGACAATGAAGCAGAAGTAGATGTTTTTCTGGTACTCCCTTGCTTTCTCCATAATCAAAGCGAACGTTGGCAATTTGATCTCTAGTTCCTCTACCTCTTT
>NW_015175397.1:501226-509493 GCF_001447785.1 Gekko japonicus | reverse complement strand
TTCCTTTTCACCTTTGCCTTTCACTTTCCTTCTTTCCTCAGCTATTTGTAAAGCCTCATCAGACAGCCACTTCACTTTCTTGCATTCATTTTCTTTGAGAGGGTGCTGATTGCTGCTTCCTGTACAATGTCATGAACCTCCATCCATAGTTCTTCTGGCACTCTGTCTATCAAATCAAGTCCCTTAACCCTATTCTTCACCACCACTGTATATTCATAGGGGATGTGATCTAGGTCAAACCTGAATGGCCTAGTGGTTTCCCCAACTTTCTTCAGTTTAAGCCTGAGATTTGCAACGAGTAGCTCATGATCTGAGCCACAGTCAGCTCCAGGTCTTGTTTTTACTGTCTGTATAGAGCTTCTCCATCTTTGACTGCAAATGATATATTCAATCTGATTTCGGTGTTGTCCATCTGGTGATGTCCACAGGGGTCATTTCGTAGAAAAAGACCTAGGGGAACTCATTAGCATAACTCATTAGCATATGCCACACACCCTGACATCAGGGGCCCGGCGGTGGACCTGCAAGGCCAGCGGGAGTGCGAGGAAGCCCCACCAAGGCCCTCCCTGGCCCCAGGCAGGCAGGGGTGGGGAGAGGCGGTGAGGAAGCAACTTACCCTCCCTCTTCTCCTGCCTCCTCCTGGCTGAATGAGGGCTGGAAGCGGGGCGGCCAAAAGCAGGAAACGGGGCTTCGTCATGTGCCCCGCCCCCTGCACCTCACCCGGGGGAACTGTGTTCCCCCGCGTTCCCCCCCGAAATGACTTCTGGATGTCCATATGTAGAGTCGCCTCTTAGGTTGTTGGAAGAGGGTGTTTGCTATGACCTTCGTGTTCTCTTGACAAAACTCTGTTATCCTTTGCCCAGCTTCATTTTGTTCTCCAAGGCCAAACTTGTCATTTATTCTGGTTACCTTCTGACTTCCTACTTTAGCATTCCAGTCCCCTATGATGATAAGGACATTTTTTTTGATGTTAATTCTAGAAGGTGGTGTAGGTCTTCATAGAACCGGTCCATTTCAGCTTCTTCTGCATCAGTGGTTGGGGCATAGACTTGGATTACTGTGATGTTAAATGGTTTGCCTTGGATTCGGACCAAGATAATTCTGTTGTTTTTGAGATTGTATGGGATACTGTCACAGAAAACACTCCTTTCTCTCACTGAAGTCACATATGGATCTTTTAATCACAGCATGAGGCACTTTTAGGGGGGGTCCTCTGGGAGGGTCACCTGCACAGCTCCTATTGATATGAAAGGGAGCTGCCCAACTCTACCCATTCATTTCTATGAAGTCTGTGCAAGAAAAGAGTAGTAGGTTTTTATAACTCACATTTCTGTTCTCTAAGGAGTCACCCACAGGCTTCATGTGGAGGAGTGGGGAATCAAACCTTGTTCTGCAGATTAGAGTCCACTGCTCTTAACTGCTATGCCATGGTTGACTATGGTTCCTATTTTAGGCCACTCAGCTACATGTGTACATATGTATCATCAAGTCACAATCAAGTTATGGCAACCCCAGCAAGGGGCTTTCAAGACAAGTGAGAAACAGTGGTTGGCCTACTTCCTCCGCAGAGCCTTCCTTGGCGGTCTCCCATCCAAGTACCAACTCCGCTTGGCTTCTGAGATCTGACAAGATCAGGCTATACCATGCCACTTTCCTTCCCAGATTACTCAGCTGTGGTTGATAAAAATAGGAAGAACCCTACTCATATCAAGAGCAGCTGAATTCTGCTTTGTGTATACTACAAGTCAAGGTCTTTTCAGTGACCATGGCAAATTAAATTTTGTGTACATTTCTCCTCCTGTAGCTCAGGGGAAGATTAAGGAGTTATACAGGACATCGAAACCCTCCTTTCTTGTTTCCCCTGATCCTAGGGTTACCAACATCCAGGTGGCACCTGGAGATCTTCCGCTGTTACAGTTGATCTCCAGACAACCATGACCCTGGAGACCATGGCAGCTTTGAAAGGTGGACTCTATGGCATTAGACCCTGCTGAGGTCCCTCCCCTCCCCAACCCCACCTTCCCCAGGCTCCACCCCCAAAATATCCAGGTATTTCCCAAACAAGAGCCAGTAACCATATCATCACTCCTTCTAAGATTTTTTAATGCTCCCCGAAGGGGATTTTTATTGCTTTTTCTATAAACTACAAACTACAATGAAAAAATAGGGAGGGAACTGTCATGGTACTCTCTCTTCCCCAGACCAATCCAGGAATGGAAAGAGAAAGACTCATTGACTGAAACGATAAATTACCCAAGAACCCAGGAGAGGCAGTCTCCCTGGATTTACAGACACAGCCACCAGAACCTTTCAACTATAGTCCCTTCCAGTCCAGAGCAAGGTTCACACTCTTAACTGGCCTCTGGGACTTGATACCATAAAGTAGCTTAACTGGGAGAGCGGTTTCAGGCAACAGGATTTAAGCTTGGGGTGAAATGTACATCAATCAGACACAAGTTATAAACAGAATAGAGTTTATTTATCAGAGACTTGCAATCAGAACTAGAAAGACTTTAAAACAAGAAAAACCTATGGCCCTTGGCCCTCACTAAACATTAGAGATCTGCATAGTTACCAACTTCAGGAATCCATAGTCCAAGACAGTCCATTGTAATAAAGTCCAACTAGTTCTCATCTTTGTCCAAGATTCCAGCCATGTGCTCAGCTGCACCAAAGAATCCTTTGTCTCCCAAAGAGCACATGACAAAGACACAGCATTTCAGGATACATCCAAGAACAGAGAGAGAGAGCGTAGTTGCTTTCAGGATAGAATCCCTCATGTGTCTCTTCGAGAATCTAACCACTATCTCCCCAGACAGATTATTTTTCTTGATGTAAACGGAATAGGCCCCATAAACCCCATCCATTTCGCTTATAAGGTATTCTGCTTTTAAATCTGTAACTGGAGCTAATGCATCGCTCAAAAGTTGCTTTAGATTCTTGTCTTTTACTTCAGGGACCCCTTGGAACCAGAGGACCAGGTTAGCTTTCTCCATTTGCAGTTGTAAAAGTTGGGATTCTTCCGAAGCTTGCTTCCTTTCCAGCATTTGCACCTTTTTCTTGACTTTTTTAGAGTTGGCATCTATTTACTTTACTTTCTCAGCTGTTTGCTCTCTGTCTTTTTTTGTAGTTTCAGAACGTTGGAGCTGCTGAGTTGCAAAATTCTGGTTTAGAGTTGTCACCTGCTGATTGATGTTAGACATCTGATCCAGTAGAGGGCACAAAGAGTCCGCCAAACGTTTGGAGAACTCAGTGGTCTCTTCCGGTCGTGGGCTCATGCTCCCCGGTGGTTTCACTTTTGTTTGTCTCGCTCCGCTTTTTTCCACGTCATTTTTATGGATTGTTTACTTTTGTCAAAACTTGCTAAAGTCTCTGAAATTCGCCCAACACCTATCCACGCTCTGGTAAGGTTCTTAAAACAGATTTCAACACTTTTAGCTCCATCCCCCCCCTGCTAAATTGCTTTTTAGTTCATGCGTATGGGACGGGGCCCCTCCCCCACTCACTTTTCTCGCCATTCTCAGGGGGGGACTTTCTTTTTAAGTTGCCGGTATTTTGCTTTCACTCAACTCACCGTTGTTGGTCATAAGACCTCGCTTAAAATGCGTTTTAAATGCTCGATCTCTGATGCTTGTCCCAGTCAGTGGTTCTAATTCCATTTAGACGCATAGCGGCAGAACCGTCAGGGCAGATGAGCACCTCAATTCCCCAGCATCGTGCTGGTGAAGAGGCCACCCTTCAAAAGCCCCATGGCTAGGAGCCCTTCACAAAGGCTCCAGGGGTGGCGGCGAACAATCACCCCCCCTCCTAACCACTAGCGCACAGATCGCACCTCCGGGAGGTGCGTCTGCCAGCGTGTCGCCATAAACCGGAAGCCATCACTCCTTTTAAGATTTCACATAGCATATGTTCTTATCCAGATAGCCTAGCCATGGGCATTTTCTTAGCGCACTCTGTATCTGACTTTTGCTGCTGGAGAAGTTGCTGGTCCAGAATCGAAAACATAAGCACTTATTTATGGCAGTACAGACAGCTTTATGAATTAGGTTATGTATTACTTCGAAGTTCCTGGTCTTCTTTGGGAAGTCTGCACGGGCAAACTCCAATGCGGGCACTGAGCAAACTGAGATTTGCTCTGCTAGAACAAGTGTAACGGTATCCTCTGCCCTCAAGACCATTATCTGAGTCCAGTTATATAAATCCCACCCCCTTCTGAGACCTTGCAAAATAACCCACCCTGCCTTTTTCTTAAAAGGCCATTTCCCCAGCCATACACTTCCTCACCATCCTTCCCTGACCATTTGGTTTCCTGCTGGTTTTATTTATCTTGCTGTTTCATTGTTGTATGTCTGGGCACAGCTGTGGCCTCACCATTTTCAAAAATATGGCACTGTAGGTGGTCAGCATAGGATTGCCAACCTCCAGGTGGCGACTGGAGATCTCCTGGGATTACAACTGATCTTCAAGTGACACAGATCAATTCACCTGGCGAAAATGGCTGCTTTGGAAAGTGGACTCTATGGCATTATACCCTCTCCTCCCTAAACCCCACCCTTCTCACGCTCCATCTCTAAAATCTCCAGGAATTTCCCAGCCTGGAGCTGGTAACCCTAGGTCAGCAACATGCATTAGAATATACATATAGTTTCACAGTTCTCCTCTACTTCCACAAGCAATAAGATCTTCCAAGGGCAGCTTTGTACCAATAGAATATTGAAAATGTAATTATTATTATTTTTTGTCAATACTGCACATTTATTTAGAATAATCCATCTAGAGCAGGATACAGTAGTCGTGTTTCCCTAGAGAATAAAGCAGCATCACCCTGGCCCTCCAAGCTCACTATGGTTTAGGAACCTCTGCCAATCAACACCCCAAAGGACAGTCATTTCTGAAACTCAAGACTTGGGTATTGTTTGCTAGCTACATTCCAATTGCCTCTCTTCCTCCAATGAGAAAGGAGCACTCACTGGAGAAGACCCAAATGCTGGGAATAATTGAAGGTCAAAGAAGAAGGAGACGGCAAAGGGTGAGATGGTTAGACAGTGTTATCGACACAACAAAAGTGAAATTCCGGAGGACGGTGGAAGACAGGAGGGCCTGGCATGATGTGGTCCTTGGGGTTGCAAAGAGTCGGACTGTGCGACTGAACAATAACAACAAGTAACGACCTGTTCCTTTGCATCTATTTATTTGTTTATTATTTTATTTATTTATAAATCAAGTAACTTCTAGCCACCGGTGCCCATTAAAGAAAGATCATGTAAACTATTAACATTACCAAAAAACAAAACAAAACACCTAGTTCATCTCTTTGCAGAGTGTTTCAGAAGTGGCCAACTGGGGCCTTGATCAGACTGTGGAAGAGCAAGGCTCCAAAACAAAGCAAAAAAAAGATACATAAAATACTCCTTTGTGTGTGTGTGATTGGCTCAGTTTCTTTCAGGAGTTGCCAGTATCCGACCCCCTCTGCACTGAGAAGGGTTCTCAGGTCCTACCTGGCTGCCTGCAGGGGGACTCCTGATCATTCCTGCCTTTCATGACAGCCGCACCAGCTGAAACCCTGCCACGTAGGGTTGCCAACTCCTGGTTGGGAAACACCTGTAGATTTTTTGGGGGTGAAGCCTGGAGAGGGCGGGGTTTGGTGAGGAGAGAGACTTCTGCAGGGTATAATGCCATAGAGTCCACCCCCCAGAACAACCATTTTCTCCAGATGACCAAACTTAGAGTCAGGTCATCTGATCCAACCCCCTGCACTCTGCAGGAGCATAGCCGAAAGATAACTCTACACATCACCTGCAGGTCAGTTGTAACGCCAGGAGATCTCCAGTCCCCACCTGGAGGTTGGCAACCCTATGCAATCCCAACTCTGGAGCAGGGGGGAAATGGCAAAAAAGTAGAATGCAACTACAACATGCATTTCCCAATGATGTCCGTAGGCTCGCCCACTTTGAGCACCAACTGAATTATTTTTCATTCTAATTTGTTTTGCTTGAGGTTTTTTGGGTTTTTTTGAAACCGAGGATCTGGAAGTACATTTGTTGGCAGTTGAACAGGGGACTGGCAATGCAAAACATGCTGCTGGAACTCAGCTCCACTGCAAGTGAATTAAAGTACAATGTACAAAACCTGTGCAGCAGGATCAGTGCAGGCCTCTTTTGTCTGACAAGATAAACATGGGCAATGTTCCCTCTAAGCTGTGGAGTCCTGTGAGCAAAAATTCTACTTTGTGAGCTACTGGCATTAAAGCTGTGAGCGAGTGAGTTGGTTGCTGCATAAATCAGTTTGCTCTGGAGCCATCCTTCCTGAGCTAAGACAGAAATGTGTGAGCCGGAGGCTAAAAAACTATGAGCTAGCTCACACTAACTCAGCTTAGAGGGAACACTGCCAAGGAGTAGGTTTGGTTGCCATCTTTTCATCCGGCCCTTGTAGCTGTGCCTCAAATATTGACTTGATACGCAGCAATCAGCGTGTATTTATCTCCCTGCCATGAAAATCTTCCTTTTCCAATTCCTGCAACTCATGCTAGCATTAAAGGTACAGGAGCAGTCCAGCCTTCTTGTTTTCCCCCCTGGTCAGATGGTAACTGTATTCTCCCAACAAAAAGCTAAAATCTGCTTTTATTTTCATCGCTATACAATGCAAATCTAAAAATCTGCATTAAAGAGCATCCACCTTTGATTTATTTGTATGTCACAAACTCTACCAGGGCAATAATAGCAAGAGAGGCTCTCAGCTTGTTTTTCCACCTGAAAATGATGTGGGCTTATTTTCTTTTTGCTCCGGATTGTTTTCTTCCCAAACATCCCGGCTTCAGGAAATGTGTGTGTGTGTGTGTGTGTGTGTGTGTGTGGAATCAATCTCCTGCCCTCCAGTCACCATAGCATCTACTCCAGCAGTAAAGAATCCTTTTTAGGGTTGCAAGCTGAAGTTGACAAAAGAACACAGTGGGGCGGCTGGGGTCAAGTGTGCTGATTCGGTGGGGTCCTCTCTACCCCATCCCTGTGGCCTCAAGCTGGGGCCATTGTCCAGAAAGGCAGCTGAGGAATTTGCCTCCAGCACAGATCTGGCTGGGAGTGGGGGTTGGAGTGGGGGGTCTTTTGCCATTTCACTGAGTGGGGGAGGGAGTCTTGGTTGGCTCCACAAGGCAGTTTCTAGGTCTTGAGTGTGTTTTGGCTTTTATTCTTAATGGAAGAGAAGAAGAAGAGTGGCTTAGAGAGAGGAATCCTGGATGGGGAAGCTGAGAAAGAGCCAGCCTCTCTCTCTCTCCCCCCATTCCCCACCTTCTTCCTTGGGTGGGTGGGGTGGGGGGAGAAAAGGTCTGCTCCCAAATGAATCACCCTCTTCAATAAAAGACTGCTTAGAGCCTCTGGACCCCGCTGGGTGGGGGGGGGGAAGAGGCTTGGCTGCGGCATCAGGATTTATGGGGCAGCCTTTAATTAAACCATAAAATGGGAGAGGGGCTGGTGGGAGTGGGAAATGGTGCATCGGTGATTCTGTCCTCAGGGCGCACGCTCTCCCCAAGCCCCATAAACCAGTTTATTTATACGCCACCCTCTCCCCAGCCCCAGGAGTCAACAAGCCCCCCCCTTTCCTTTCCAAAACTGGCATTAAAAGTTTCCTGTGGGGTGACCACAGCCAATACTCACCTGAAATGGGGTGAATTTTTGTTTTTAAAAGGCAGGGATCAGAATGTTATTTTGTGGCTTTACAATTAGGCTGTGGGAGTACTGGGGTGAAAGGGGGGGGGAATGGGGCTAAATGTCTTCTGACTTATGTTCTATCAATTAGAGAAGAAGAAGAGAAGAGATTGGATTTACACCCCACCCTTCACTACTCGAAGGAGTCTCAGAGCAGCTTACAAACTCTTTTCCCTTCCCCTCCCCACAACAGACACCCTGTGAGCAATGTTCCCTCTAAGCTGAGTTGGTGTGAGCTAGCTCACAGTTTTTTAGCCTCCGGCTCACACATTTTTATCTTAGCTCAGGAAGGATGGCTCAGAGCAAACATTTATGCAGCGGCCAAATCGCTCGCTCACAACTTTGGTGCCAGTAGCTCACAAAGTAGAATTATTGCTCACAGGACTCCACGGCTTAGAGGAAGCGTTGCCTGTGAGGTAGGTGGGGCTGAGAGAGCTCGGTCAGAAACTGCTCTTTCAAGGACAGCTCTTATCAGAACTAAGGCTTGCCCAACGTCATCCATCAGCTGCAAGTGGAGGAGTGGAGAATGAAACCCAGTTCTCCCAGATGAGAATCTGTGCACTTAAC
>NW_015175397.1:499951-501173 GCF_001447785.1 Gekko japonicus | reverse complement strand
AACTTCGTTTCCCCCCCCCCCCCCCAGGTAGAAGCAACAAGCCTCATCCTCTCAGAAGCTGTACAAAACAAATGTTGGCAATGACAGAGAGATGCGAAATAGGGATGCCAGCCTCCAGGTGGGATCTGGGGATCCCCTGGAATTACGGCTCACCTCCAGACCACAGAGATCAGTTTTCCCTGGAAAAAATAGATGCTTTGGAGGGTGGACTCTATGGCATTGTACCCCACTGAGGTCCCTGTCCTCCCCCGGCTCCACCCCCAAATCTCCAGGAGTTTCCCAACTTGGAGTTGGCGACCCTAACCCCACCAGAAAGAGCCTGCCAACCCTAATAGCCAAACCTTAAAACAAAGGGGGGGGTGTCGTATGTTGGAGTCCTGCTTTCTGACCCTAATGCCAGGCTGGTTGTGGCCTGAGTACTTCGCACATCCTCAGAGGCACTTGTTTTCTTTGATTCAAGTTTGAGGGAGCTGAGCCCCCCTTATGACTCAAGGCCGGAAGTTAACAAACCGATTGCCCGCTTGGAATGAGATGCGAGCACTAAAGATAATCTGTTCCCAAGGGGATGACATCACCGTGGGCCTTTAATTTGCTCTGATGGGCAGGAGGAAAAGGGGGTCATGGCAAGACTCCTCACAGTCTCGCTGCAAGGGTAATGCGAGAAAGCCGCGGGGCAAAGGTTTTGCGGCTGCAGGGCCTGCCGGTTCCCCAGAGGACCCGACCCGTTTGCCCTTCCTCTCTCCACCTTGGACCTTGACCTGCTATCTCTTGACCTCGCTGTCCCTAGCCTCTCTGACATAAAGAGAGGGGCCCAGATTTTGGTAGGAGATGGGGTGGGGGGGTGGGGAAGTCTGCAATAGCAAGTTATTTCTTTGCTGGTCCCAAGTGTACCACAAGATGTGTGTGCGCGCGGACGTGTGTGTGCGCACATGCAAAGGAGGAATTCCACTTGGTCCCCCAGTAAGAGTGCCCAGAAACATGTCATGCTCATTTACAACAAAGGGCTGCTATTGCTTTGAAAGAAAAACAAATGCGGATCTAAACGGGAGAATGGAGAGCAGAACAAGTGGAGTCTGTATAAACACAGTCCCCCCCTGGAAGTTGTAAGAGGGCAGTCCCGGAAGATTACATCCCTCTTTTCCTCACTTAGCTCTGTTCCATAGGAAGACCTTGAGGACACGAGGACTTTGAAGAAGACATTCAGTGGGAGTGTCATGTCTTC
>NW_015175397.1:493193-499498 GCF_001447785.1 Gekko japonicus | reverse complement strand
CTGTATGAAACGTTCACAACACAGCCAATTGCGGCTTCATAGTGATTTCCTTTCAGATGTATGTGCAGAGCTTGAACCCCATGTTGTGTTTTGTTTTGATTTTATGTAGGGTTGCCAGCTCTGGGTTGGAAATTGGTTTGCTAAACTCCAGGTGGTGGCGGGAGATCTTCCGCTATTACAACTGATCTCCAAGCGACAGGGATCAGTTCGTATGGAGAAAATGGCTACTTTGGAAGGTGGACTCCATGGCATTATATCTCATTGAAGCCCCCCCCTTCCCTAACCTTGTCCTCCTCAGTCTCTACCCCCAAATATCCAGGTATTTCCCTAGTTGGGAAATATCTGGAGGCTTTGAGGGTGGAGCCCGGAGAGGGCTTGATTTAGGGAGGGGAACCTCAATATGGTATAGTGCCAAAGCGTCCACCCTCCAAAGCAGCCATTTTCTCCAGGGGACCTGAGTTCTGTCACCTGAAAATTAATTTTAATGGGAGACCTCCCAGCCCCAACTGGAGGTTGGCAACCCTATTTCTAGGTCAGTCAAATTCTATGCTGATTTACAGTAATAAAAAGTCAGGCAATTAGGGTTGCCAACTCTGAGTCAGGAAATTCCTGGAGATTTGGGGTGGAGCGTGGGTGTGCTTAGAGAGGGGAGGGACCACAGCAGGGTGTGATGCAATAGAATCCACCCTCCAAATAGGCCTGCCAAATCTCACCAAATCGTGGTGGGGAATCTGCATGGCTTTGCAGAATCCTTGCCACGGGGATGGCGAGACGCGTTGCACTGCTGTCGCCAGGACATGACGCTATGCGTCGCTCTGGCAATGGGGCTCGTCAGATCCTGTCGACGACGGGTGCAACGCGTCTCGCTTTCCCCGCAGCAAGGATTCTGTGAAGACCTACGATCCCCCACCACGACTTGGCAACCCTACCTCCAAAGCAGCCGTTTTCTCAGGGGGAAGTGATCTCTGTCAACTGTACATCAATTGCAATCTCAGTAGATCTCCCGGGCCCCACCAGGCAGCTGACAACCATATGACCCAATCACAATCCATTCATGTCTGATTTGGCCCAGAATTTTGCACCTACACTGAAGAATACATTGGCCACTATAACTGTGAAGAAGTGGGAGGCTTTAGGATTGACCATGAATGGCCTACGATTCCTCTAGGCTTGTTGCTAAGGCAGGGACTGCTTTCTAGGGTAGGAGCACATGCTTTGCACTTTGAAGGTCTGTGATGCGGGACCTAACTACACGATACATTGCTTGCAGGTCTGCCCCAGATTCTCTTGACCAGACCAGCTGTGTGTGGGGAGTTCTGTGTTGGAACTTAATTCCAAGGCATATGGTAGCCCCACTGAGATTGGGACTGTAGCATGCAGGGCGATGAGATTTTATTAAATGCCCGCCCTGCCCCACACCATGTCCCCAACGTAAAATGGACCTGGAGAGCCAATATTTGCCCTACTAGGGAAAGTAACGTACATGTGATTCATTGGCACACGTTATAGCCCATCAGTATATTAAGGATTAGAAAACAAATGCAGGATTAGAAAATAAAGCTGCTTTATTGTCAGGTTTGATTTGTGAAATTAAAACACAGTCAGTGGGCCATGGAGATTCTAGTAAAAAAAATAAAAATAGACGGCACAAAAGTGAAGATAGCACACCCTGGTCTATCTCCTGTCTTTTAGCTGCCTCCTGTTGCCAGAGCCTCCTGATACTGCTCTGCACCATCCTCCTTTCTTCCTGACCCTACAACAAAGGTTTCCTTTTATCTTGTGGACATTTTGTTCTCCAGTACCATTGACATAGGAGCTGCGGTGGCTTAAGTGGTTAAGACGCTGAACTGCAGGCTGTGGAAGGTTGGTAGTTCAGCAGTTCGAGACCCGAGTGTGCCGCATGACGGAGTGAGCTCCTGTCTCTAGTTCCAGCTTCTGCCAACCTAGCAGTTTGAAAGCAAGAAATTGTAAGTAGATAAATAGGTACCACTTCAGTGGGAAGGTAACAGCATTCTGTTCGCCTTGGTGTTTAGTCATGCCGGCCACATGACCATGGAAATGTCTTCGGACAGCGCTGGCTCTTTGGCTTTGAAACGGAGATGAGCACCGCAACCCTAGAATTGGATTCGACTGGCTTTCGAGCAAGGGAACCTTTACCTTTACTTTTTACCATCGACTTCTCACTTGCTTCACAGAAACTGTCCCATTAACACTTTGTAACAGGACCCTATCTCCTTGCTGATTATTCCTTGACATCACAGCAGCTTAGCCAACAGCTGAAGAGAGTGGAGGCATTCACAGATGGTGGGCAACGGGTGATGCACAGCCTGGCCTAGCCTATTATTTCCTTGAGACTAGTCTGCACAAGTGGAAAATCTATGATCAGGCTCATCTGTTTCTCTTTTAAACAACTAAGAGTAGAAGGAGGAGGGTGAGCAGTATTTGGATCAAGGTCATGTTGCAGGGTGACGAAGAGGTTAAACCTTTTCCCTTGATGTCCTTTTCTCAATGCAAACCACACGTGCAGCCACTATTTCCCCTCCAAAAGGGAAAACCTAAGACACTATATTAACTGCCTGCTTCTCCCACTGAGAAAATAAGCAGCTCCAGAAAGGGATCTAAGGCTGGGGAAACAGCAGGGGTTAAATTTCCTCTCCGTATTGCTGTGCCAGTTGGAATCCACCCCACCTCATGGTTGCTTCTGTCCTATAAAAAACCACAGGAAATCCTAGTCATGTACAGTTGATGCTGTTATATAATGCTTTTGCATAGAGGACTGAGCAGTGTGTGTGTGTGTGTGTGTGAAGTGCCATCACGTTGTAGTTTTCAAGGCAAGAGACTTAACAGAGGTGGTTTGCCATTGCCTGCCTCTGCATAGCAACCTTGGTATTCCTTGGTGGTCTCTCATCCAAGTACTAACCAGGGCTGACCCTGCTTAGCTTCTGAGATCTGACGAGATTGGGCTAGCCTGGGAAATCATGTGCAAATATACTGGGCTGACGTACTAAGTGAGCATCCAAATCCTGCAATGACTCAACAAAATCCTGCCAGTGTTATCACTTCCACCCATGTTATGTACCCACTTCTGGTTCTTTCCTGGCATCCCACTGAGAAAATAAGCAGCTCCAGAAACGGATCTAAGGCTGGGGAAACAGCAAGGGTTAAATTTCCTCTCCATATTGCTGTGCCAGTTGGAATCCACCCCATCTCATGGTTGCTTCTGTCTTATAAAAAACCACAGGAGATCCTGGTCACGTACAGTTGATGCTGTTATATAATGCTTTTGCATAGAGGACTGAGCAGTGTGTGTGTGTGTGTGTGTGAAGTGCCATCACGTTGTAGTTTTCAAGGCAAGAGACTTAACAGAGGTGGTTTGCCATTGCCTGCCTCTGCATAGCAACCTTGGTATTCCTTGGTGGTCTCTCATCCAAGTACTAACCAGGGCTGACCCTGCTTAGCTTCTGAGATCTGAGGAGATTGGGCTAGCTTGGGAAATCATGTGCAAATATACTGGGCTGACGTACTAAGTGAACATCCAAATCCTGCACTGACTCAACAAAATCCTGCCAGCATTATCACTTCCACCCATGTACCCACTTCTGGTTCTTTCCTGGCACTCTCCTCTGCCCTCTCTCCTGTTTTTTTTTTTTTTAAAAAAAACATCTCTTTTGGGGAGGAGGAGGAGGAGTAGAGAAATCTCCCAGCCAATCATTGTAGCCCGATTTAAATGTGAGGTTGTTGAGGTGAACAGCTTCCTCCTTGTCCAACTCTGCCTGGAATCAGGGTCTCTTTTGAACCATTCTACAGCTGTTGTGAAGGAGCTACATGCCAATACAGTGTCCACAAAGGCTACAGGTCTCCAGCACGCAAACTGAGTACGTGTGGTTTATTTTATTTATTCATTTATTTATAAATTGGACTTTTAGACCATCCTCCCCTGTACACACAAGGCTCAGGGCAGTGAACAACAATATAAGAAATGTAATGATATATACTCACATTATATAAAACTAGAAAATATTGTATACATTTAGGCATAAGTATTGAACTAACTATGAAAATCTACTACCCCCATTAATGTTATGTATGTATGTTTGTTTTATTGTTTGTTTGTCAAGTTTGTATTGTATTGTGTTAAAAACTCAATAAAATTCTGTCCTTAGGGACAGTTAAAAAAACCCAAAAACAACAATATAAGAACACATTCATGAATCAGTAAAACAGTTAAAAACAAAAGCAGTTTAAAACAATTTAGTTCTTTGTGCAGGTTGCAGCACAATTTAAAGAAGACAAAGATGAAGACAAAGAAAAAGAAGAAGACGATGGCAAAGAAGAGGAAGAGATTGGATTTATACCCCAGCCTTCACTACCCAGAGGAGTCTTAGATTGGTTTACAATCTCCTTTACAATCTAATCTGAGAGAACCGGGTTTGATTCCTCACTCCTCCACTTAGAGCTGCTGGATGACCTTGGGCAAGCCATAGTTCTGACAAGAGCTGTCCTTGAAAGGGCAGTTCTGGAAAGAGCTCCCTCAGCCCCACCTACCTCACAGGGTGTCTGTTGTGGGGAGGGGGAGGGAAAGGAAATTGTAAGCCACTCTGAGACTCCGAGTGAATGGTGGGGTATAAATCCAATCTCTTCTTCTCTTCTTCTTCTTTCCCTTCCCCTCCCCTCCCCTTCCCTGTGAGGTAGGTGGGGTTGAGAGAGCTCTTTCAAGAACTGCTCTTGAGAGAACAGCTCTGAGAGAACTTGTAACTGACCCAAGGTCACACCAGCAGCTGTATGTGGAGGAGTGGGAATTAAATTCGGTTCTCCCAGATTAGAGTCCGCACTCCTAACCCCTACACCAAACTGGCCCTCAAGTTCCCGAGCCCATGCAAAGTTGGTTGGGGAAGATCTGTACCTTGCCAACCTCATGTTTCCATCTGAGCTTAGTAGGGATCCTGTGAATGTCACCATGGAGGTGTTTGACTGTGATAATGTGACCTGAGCCCACCTGGTCTTTTTGGTTCATACCACGACTCGAATACCTGCCAGATGGGTGTTTTTTTCTTCCAGAACTGCACATGCACAAAAATGCTGCTGATTCAAAGAGATTGGCAGCCATTCATGTTGAACACTTGATGAACACTAAATGGTAGAAGTTTTTAAAACACAGCATTTATCTGGGACTGGTTTCTATGCTTTATGACTGGATCAAGCAATTTCCTGTTGGCTGGAACAGCAGCACAGCAAGGGTGCGCATCTCTCTCTGTGTGTAGCATTCAGTCGTGCTGTGTGAGCATGCACATGCATGGAAAGGTGATTCTGCTCACCTGCACCATTAGAATTATGGGGAAGCAACTTGCCAAACAGGTCAACAAACAGACAAATAGTCAATTGAAAAACTGGCTCCCTGCTTGCAACTGGCAAACAGGATGTGAACTGAACTGGTGTCTGTTTGAGCATCCCTGGCTCAGAGGTTAAGATGCTGAGCTGCAGACTGGAAGATCGGTAGCTTGGCAGTTCGAGACCCTACTGCTGCGTGATGGAGTGAGCTCCCATCTCTGGCCTCAGCTCCTGCCATCCTAGCAGTTTGAAAGCAAGAAATTGCAAGTAGATAAATAGGTACCACTTTGGTGGGAAGGTAACAGCATTCCATGCGCCTCGGCATTTAGTCATGCTGGCCACATGACCACAGAGAAGTCTTCAGACAGCGCTGGCTCTTCGGCTTCGAAATGAAGATGAGCACCACCCCCTAGAGTCAGATTTGACTGGCTTTTGAGCAAGGGAAACCTTTAAACTTTAGTAGGGTGGGTTGGAGGCAAGGAGTTAGCAGAGACAAACAGATGTAACAACAGCAGGCAAAATCACAGGATGAGGAGATGGGGGAATTTTAGGGCCTCTTCTAGGGGGTTGAAGGAAAATCAATTCTGCGAAACAGGAGCACGTCTGGAACAAAAATCACTTCCTAACACTGGGGTACTGCTAATAAAATACAGCAGGCAAAATCACAGGATGAGGAGATGGGGGAATTTTAGGGCCTCTTCTAGGGGGTTGAAGGAAAATCAATTCTGCGAAACAGGAGCACGTCTGGAACAAAAATCACTTCCTAACACTGGGGTACTGCTAATAAAAAATAAGCAGGATCATCATGTCCGCTTGGAAGATGTATTGGAGAATGTGATAAAGGGTCAGAATCTGGACCAATACAAGCAGGCCTCGGTTCCTGCCGGAGCGCACCTGAGCACCACTTTTTCCCCACCATAGAGAACAATGGAGGGGATGGGGGCAACCTGTTTGGGGGCCCGTAGAATTGGACCCCC
>NW_015175397.1:471621-491864 GCF_001447785.1 Gekko japonicus | reverse complement strand
TATTCTGGGCGTGGAACAGGGGTCACTGGGGTGGGGTTTTTTTTTTGGTGAATTTCCTGCATTGTGCAGGGGGTTGGACTAGATGACCCTGGAGGTCTCTTCCCACTCTATGAGTCTATGATTCTATAATTCACCCAGGCTGGCTGTGGGCACGCCAGCACCTCTGTCAGGCAGAAGCGCCTGAAATCCTCCCCCTTCCTCTTTCCTTCACTCGACTTGGAGGCGAAGGGAAGGGAGAGGGGGGAAAGAATGGATCCCAGGTGCTTCTGCCTGTCAGAGGGGCTGGTGCACACTTCCGGTGATGTCAGGGGGTGTGGCATATGCTAATAAGTTATGCTAGTGAGCTCCTGCAGCTCTTTTTCTACGAAATGACCCCTGAATACAAGGATCATGAGAGACAGTTGATTGTACGTTTTTGCTTGCTTAGATTATATTGGGGGGGACGGACAGAAATGTAAGCTGCATTAAATCCCCATTGGGAGAAAACTAGGGCAGAAATACTAAAGGAAATCAACAGTTTTAAAAAGCAGATGATCAAGTGCCAGCTCAGAATGGTGCAGGGCTAAATCGACTTCTCAGAGACCTTTGAATATTGATGATGTGGGCCGGAACAGGCCTAATGAACAGTTAGGTGGGGATGGTGAAATATGGCAGGATGCAAGTGGCGTAGCTGTGAGAAAGGGGTAGGATGCTTGAAGAACAAGAGCCTGTAAAAGCAATAGAACAGAAGGACCCTGTATCTTTCATAGCTGTATGTAGACTTTTGGTATGATGCAATTTCCCCTACCAACGTAGCACTTGCATGTGATGGACCATACCTGCTGATATTCCTGAGATGGAATGGATAGAAGGGCACATTCACTCTGTTCCAGTAACCCTCCCATGGAATCCATGGTCAGGACAAAAGTAACCACACCAGTCACAAATCCTATGTGTGTTGCTTGTTTCAGATGTTACTGGAGCAGTGTAGGAGGCAGCTGCATGAAAGTGCAGAGTTCTCACTCATGCTGCAAAGACAGAGTAAAATTCACAGTGGCAATGGAGCAAGCTCATGGGTTTTCCCCATGTTTTGCTTGTCTCAACTCCCTCCATGGCTGTTGTTCTTCCTTGCACCACCAGAGGGCATTTATCAAATTTTCTAAAAAAAACCAATTTCTTTGGGACAGGGCTACCCACCTTAACCTAAATAATCAGTAGTTAAATGATCTGTCTATTGACAAGATCTGCTAGTTCGTTTGAATTCCTTTACTTTTTTTATTTCTAGCCCTTTTTGTTGCAGAGATTTAAGGGGATTTATATAAAAAAATTGAAGCTGGAACTAGCAGATCACAGCAATAAATTATTAGAATGTTGCAAGGTTATAGAAGTCCTGACCTGGATAGCCCAGAATAGCCCAGTCTCACCAGACCTCAGAAGCTAAGCAGTGTTGGTCCTGGCTAGTATTTGGATGGGAGACCTCCAAGGAATACCAGGGGCATGGCATAGAGGCAGGCAATGGCAAAACCACCCCTGGACATCTCTTCCCTTGAAAACACTACGGGGTTACCATAAGTCAGCTTTGACTTGACAGCACTTTCCACCCCCACCCCCAGGTCATAGAACTCTAGCAATTACCAGTTTTCTTTTAAAAGCCTAGAAAAGCCCAAATGGTGACTGTGTGGTGTGGGGTGGGGTGGGTGAGGCAAGGAAAATGGGGCTTATATGGACAGGCCCTTCAGAAATGCACGCTTTCCTGTCAACATGGCATGCAAATGTGTTTTAACTGTGATTTTTGAACAACAAGAAAGATCTATCGAACAAAGTTTGGGAAAGATTGCAGCAAAGCTGGGGAAAACCCAGAGAGCGGATGATTAGGGGATGATGTCGTATGGATGCTCCCAGAAAACCTGCTGCAGTTTGGATGCCAAACTGAAGGAAAACCTCCCTGTGGGAGCAACCTCAGAAACTGTTTATGTGCTCAGAAGCATACTGTCCTATAACTAGGTGACATACAGTGATGCCCGGTCCAAACACCGGTTCTGATGCCACAAGCTTCGGTTGCACCAGCTTCAGTTCGCAGGGCTTCCCCGAGGCCTGTATTTCAAAGGTAAGGAATGAATAAGGAAGTGCGAATAAGGAACCAACTTCAGCCTCCTCATGAAAATGAACAATCTCTGGATGGAAGTAGACAGTATCTCAGGAAACGCTGGGCTCACAGGCACACTTGAAGGGGAGGGGTAGGAAGGGTGATTAGCGCCTCCCAGTGATTTTCACCTGCAAACGCCCCCCTGAAGACATTTCTTTCAGTTACTCAACAGTTCCAGGATCCAGCTGAGAATTAAAAAAAAGAAAAAAACCCTTTCAAAGAGAGGGTGAATTTGCAAGGGAGATACAGTAAAGGTGGACAAGGATCAACCCCCCTCTCCTGCCTGCTGATTCCCCCCCTGGAAGTTCTTCTCCCACACCTTGCTGAAACAACAGAAAGGAAGCATGGGGCTAGGAATCCACGCTTTTCTTGTAATGTCAAGTTCTGTCCTAAATAAGAATGCAACAATAATGACCTGCGGAATCAAACTCCAGCATCTGAAAGCTCGTGTGTGGCCATTCAAGATAGGTAATTCACAAGGACTCTTAACAACTTCTGAGGGGGGGGGGAGAATAACCCACCCAACACTGATTGTGTAATATTAGTTCATTGATAGGCTGGCCCTGAACTTGATGGCCCAGGCTAGCCTGATGATGTTAGATATCAGAAGCTAAGAAGGGTGAGGCCCAATGTTCCCTCTAAGCTCTGGAGTCTTGTGAGCAAAAATTCTCCTTTGTGAGCGACTGGCATGAAAGTTGTGAGCGAGGGATCTGGCTACTGCATAAGAACATAAGAACATAAGAGACGCCAATGTTGGATCAGGCCAAAGGCCATCCAGTCCGTGTCACACAGTGGCCAGAAATACCAGTGCCATCAGGAGGTCCTCCCACTGTTGACCCCCCCCCCCAAGCACCAAGAAGACAGAGCATCACTTGCCCCAGAGCCCCTCCAGTTTGCTCTGGAGCCATCCTTCCTGAGCAAAGACAAAAATGTGTGAGCTGGAGGCTTAAAACGATGAGCTAGCTCACACTAACTCAGCTTAGAGGGAACACTGGTCAGGCCTGGTTAGTATTTGGATGGGAGACCACCAAGGAAGTCTGGGGTTGTTATGGAGAGGAAGGCAATGGCAAACCACCTCTGTTAAGTCTCTTGCCTTGAAAACCACTTGAGGGGTCATCATCACCATAAGTCAGCTGGAACTTAACTGGCCACTTTCCACCATCAGTTTATCCTTGGGGACAAAGCAAAGATTTTGTGTCCAAATCTGGATGGTAGTTCTGTGTCTCCCAGATACATGTTGGAACTTTTCTCCTCACCTCCACAGCACACGAGAAGAAGCGGATTCAGTGTCTCCCCTTTAGGGTGTCCAGGTCCTATGCGACTCCCGGGCCCTTCCTGGGATTTAATGCCACTCACGCTTCCCGGATGTGACATCATCGCATTGCCGACGTCGGGGGTGGTGTCGATTCTTTAGTTTTTAGGTAAAACTCTATGGCTTTTTTCACTTCAAAACCATAGAGTTTGCCCAAAAACTAGAGCATCACCCCCCAACATCAGCGACGCAATGACATCATTTCTGGGTGACGTCATCGTGACAGGGGCATTGCACAGTGATGTGCTTGTTTGTGGGCTGGGCTTCCCCTGCTGGCCAGCTGGCTGACGGCAGGCTGGAGCTCCGGAAATCGGGGGAACCCCGCCCTGACTGAGGGTCTGGCAGCCCTACTCCCCTTCCTGTTTCTCATGTTCTCAGGCTGCCCAGTGGACCCGCTCTTGGCTCTGTCGTGACCATTATGTGTGACCGGATAAACAACAGTATTTTCGCAATGGAGCCTACAGCAGCTCCATGGTAGCCGTCGTGAGGAAGCAAAAGACTGTGTGCAGGGAGAAGGCGAAGCTTCCAACACACATCCGATACAAAGTCTTCCCCAACAAACATGAGGACCTTGTAATGTGAAGATTGCTATTGAGTCAGACACGGGGTCTGTGTCAGTGGCACTCCAGGAGCTCAGGCTGAAGTCCTTTAAATTGCCTCTGACTAGGGATGCCAGCCTCCAGGTGGGACCTGGGGATCCCCCGAATTACATCTCATCTCCAGGCTACAGAGATCAGTTTCCCTGGAGAAAACGGATGCTTTGGAGGGTGGACTCTATGGCCTTGTACCCCACTGAGGTCCCTGTCCTCCCCAGGCTCCATCCGCAAATCTCCAGGAGCTCCACAGGCTGGATTTAGTAACCCTACCCCCCTAGCTCCCACCAGTAGCTGGGGGGACCTGGCAACCCTACCTCCTACCAGACCTTTTAAGGGGCACTACTGAAGAATACCATAGTAATCTCCAATGTTATGTATGGGCTTTAAAAATGGGACAATGAAGAAAGCTGACAGGAAGAAAGTTGATTCCTTTGAAGTGTGGTGTTGAAGGAGAGTTTTACAGATACTGGGGATCGCAAAAAAGACAAATAAATGGGTTCTAGAGCAAATCAAGCCTGAACTCTCCCCAGAAGCTAAATTGCCTGAACTGAGGCTATCGTACTTTGGTCACATGAGAAGACAAGACTCACTAGAAAAGATAATAATGCAAGGAAAAGTTGAAGGCAGCAGGAAAAGAGGAAGACCTAGCATGAGATAGATTAACTCAATCAAGGAAGCCGTGGCCCTCATTTTGCAAGACCTGAGCAAGGCTATTAACGATCGGACATTTTGGAGGTCATCTATTCATAGGGTCGCCATAAGTCAGAAGCAACTTGACAGCATTTAACACCCACTCTGGGGATAGAGACTACGACCTTCTCCATGCCTAGCAGATTCTCTACCACACTGAGCCATAGCCCACCCCAAAATCTTGGGCCACTGTTTGACACAGAGTGTTGGACTGGATGGGCCATTGCCCTGATCCAACATGGCTTCTCTTATGGTCTTATGTTAACCGGGGATTTGAACTTGGGCCTCCCATATCCTACACTGACAGTGTCATAATTAGAGCAGGGGTCTCCAGCCTTTTTGAGCCTGTGGGCACCTTTGGGATTCTGACACTGAATAGTGGGTCCATAGTGTGGGTCCATTTTACTTTGGCAGCAGCTTCAGCACGCTTGGAAATAAGTGAGGAGACCTTGCCCAAATAGATTAACAGAAAAGTAAATCAATGAAAGTGTCAACTTGGAGGTAAGACTGAATGTAAGATCCCTATATAGTATTTGTTCCTGAGGATAGACCAGAGGTCTGAAACACTTAGAAATCCGGGAAAAGTGTTGACTGAAAGAGAGACGCAGATTGATTGAATTTGGAGCAGACTGCTTTTGGGAATTTGGATAAGGATACAAGACTGTTAGAGGGATATAGATTGAGAGAGTCTGGAGCAAACTGCTATGTGAAGTTTTATTGACCTTTGTATTTTTTTTTATCTCTCTATATAATAATTCTCTGTTGGTGGTGGCGCGCCGCTGAACATTCCACATGGCGCCGACAGCCTTTGGCTCCGTGATCTGTTACTCAGAAGCTGTCCCTATCCATTGGCTACGTTGCCTGAGTCTCGCCTCTAACATTCTAAACAGTTTGCTGTTCCTCTCCCCCCCATAGCCAGTCAGAACACAGAGGTTATTTGCATTTGTGGCCTGATTGGCCTTTGCCTTAGAGCCTTTGCCTCTAACATTCTAAACAGTTTGCTGTTCCTCTCCCCCCCATAGCCAGTCAGAACACAGAGGTTATTTGCATATGTGGCCTGATTGGCCTTTGCCTCAGAGCACAGAGGTCGTCTGTTGGGGGAAACCATGGTTGCAAATCTCCAGGTGAGGGCTAAAGATCACTCAGAATTACAACTGCTTTCCAGATGGCAGAGATCAGTTCCCCTGGAGAAAATGGTGGACTCTGTGTCCTTATATCCTGCTGAGATGGCCCCTGTATGACAGCCAATGTGACGTAGCAGTCAGGGCTTCAGAGCACGGTAGAGGCTGCAGGTGAGGGGTGTGTGGAAAGCTGAAGAGTGAGGGGGAAATAAAGGTAGGTTGATGATTGGCTGGGAAGGAAATAGGATTGCCAACTCCAGGTGGGAAATTCCTGGAGATTTGAGGGATGTAACCTGGAGAGGGTGAGGTTTCAGGAGGGGTGGGACCTCAGACAGTTACAATGCCATAGACTCCACCCTCCAAACCACCCATTCTGTCATGGGGAACCATTGTTGCCAGTCTCCAGGTGAGGGCTGGAGATCACTCAAAATTACAACTGTTCTTCAGGTAGCAGAGATCAGTTCCTCTGGAGAAAATGGTGGACTTGGTGTCATACCCTGCTGAGGTTGCCACAGCAAATTGACACTGAGTGCCCAAGGCCGGGGCACTCTCCCAGAGCCTCTTTCTAGATCTCGTTGTATTTATTTCCAAAACGGGCCTTATTCCTAGTGAAGGAATAAGTGGTTGTTTTTTTATTACCAGACACTAAATGATGTTATGGCTTTAATCTAGTCCCTTTTGTTATTGTATTGCTCTGTGGGCATCTAACACACATCTGTATATTTTTTCATACCAGACTGGATACTGGGTGCCATCACAAAATGGCTGTCACAATAGGTGGAGCCAGCCACCAAATCTCAGGGAGTGGGTCATACAGAACTCTAGTAACCCTTTAACATCTCAGGCAGAAGCTCTGTTTAACAGGATGCTTTTTAAAATGAACGTATTTTCTGGCATACACACAGCAGACCCCCATCTACCCAGTGAAGATCTTTGTACTGTGGTGGCAGCTGCTGCCAAAGCAACTCCTTTACATCTGCACAGCCAATCAGATGGCCAGTCAGAAGCCCTGCTGGGCTGAAGCCCCACCTGGCCCTGCCCACTTGCTAAAAATTCTTGGTGGGTACCACGTTGTGGAACCCTGTGTTCAGATCCCTACTGTGCAATGGAAGCTCGTTGGGTGACCTTGGAGAAGTCACAAACTCTCAGGCTCACCTATCTCAAAGGGTTGTTGTGAGGATAAAACACAGGAGAGGAGAACAATGTAAGCTGCTTTGGGTCTCCATTTGGAGAGAAATGAAGTAGGTAAATAAAATACTCCACACTGGCTGTTGCTCTGGACATGCTCAGAAGCGAGCCAGTCCACAGTGACAGAGTGTTTCGGCAGGCATACGATATGAGTGATTCATGGCGCCTGACAATGGATTCTGAAAAACAGTTTGCAAGTCCTAGTTCAAAGTCAGTCTGCCTCCTTCCCATGCTTCCGCCCAGCCCCCATCTTGCTTAGCTTGTGCTGCCTGACAAGATCTGATGGATCTTCTGCCTGGCCCCACCCAGCTGTGCTCCACAGCTGTAATGCGCCTGGTAATTGCTCCACTGGCCATAAATCCAGCCTCCAACTCAATGTAAATATGACTCATGTGAAAATCCATTTCTGCTCTTAGCCGGTGATTTACTGCGGCACCTGCCTGCCTGCTCACGTCATGGCCGAGAACGGAGCACCCTCCCAGGGGCAGACAGCTGGGCTGATGTTGCCGAGGAGAAAAGACGGGACCCCGTGCCAAAGCAAATCCTGCCACGGTGTGGAAAAACCTGGCAAAGTCCGTAGCTCAGGCGGGGGCGCAGGGAGAAGCTCCTTGGCAGCTGGTTCCACTGGAAAAAAAAGAAATATCCCACATTACCGGATTGTCCTGGAATAAAACCCCTTTTTTAATTTAATAGCCTCTTCAACTCTGAACTTGCTTCAATCACTGAACTCAGAGATGAGCCAAAAGGGCCTCTCTTGGGTTGCCAGCCTCCAGGCGGGGCCTGGAGACCTCCCAGAATTACAATTAATCTACAGACGACAGATATCAGTTCCCCTGGAGAAAATGGCTGTTTTGGTTGGTGGACTCTCTCTCTTCCCCCCAATAAGGTCCCTCCCCTCCCCAAACCCCTCCCTTCCCAGGTCCCACCCCCAAATTCCAGGAATTTCCCAACCCAGAGCTGGCAACCCTAGCTCAGTTCTACCAGGTCCTCCCAATTCTTATGTCGTCCGTTGCCTGCTTCTGTTATCGCTGAATTTTAAGCCGTGCTGCATCTATTCGTTTTAATTCCCAAATGGTTACTTGCAATGCTCCCTCTAAATCGTGGAGTCTTGTGAGCAAAAATTCTACTTTGTGAGCTACTGGCATTAAAGTTGTGAGCGAGCGATTTGACGACTGCATAAATTAGTTTGCTCTGGAGCCCTCCTTCCTAAGCTAAGGCAAAAATGTGTGAGCCGGAGGCTAAAAAACTGTGAGCTAGCTCACACTAACTCATCTTAGAGGGAGCACTGGTTACTTGGGGTACTTTCATAACTCCAGGTTAGTGAAAGCACGGTTTTACTTCTTGTGCTGTAGCTTTGGAAACGAACTCGTGTTCTTAAATTGAAAACACTGGCTAGAAATCCCAGGAAGACTACCAAGGACTTTGTTTTATGTTATCCTGTAAAATGCCTTTTTTGTTGATAGTGCTGAATCAATAATAGACCTTTTAAAGTAAGAATACAGAGGGAGAACTACACATTCTGGGACCCCACTCACTGTGCATAACAGGAGCACGAGGTATCTGGGATCCTCCTGAAATGCACAATCGCCATGTTATGTGAACAGGGAGGATATATGCATTGACCATGTACACACAGGTGTGGGATGCAGGAACAAAAACTCTGAAAATGCCAGAGGTCAGTTTATGCAAACTGAAGCTGTACATGCATGGTAAATATGCATGGTAAACATGGGTCATTTCCTGCAGGAGCCCAAAGGAGCGGAGCTCCAGCAGTAAAGAGCCCAGGGGGCGGGCACATGCAAGAAGCCCCACCCCCTGTTCCCAGCAGCCCTCAGTCAGAGCAAGAAGCAGCTAGGTAAGTTGCAGAGCTCCCCCCGGCCCCCCGGTCCAAAACAGTCCAGTGGCACCTTTAAGACCAAGTTTTATTCAGGTACACGCTCTCCCTCCTCTGCAAGGACAGATCTGCACGTTCCCCCCCCCAATAGCTAGCAATCCAAAACAGTCCAGTGGAGCCTGAGCGGCGGGTGTTGCCTTCTGACACACTTCCGGTGATGTCAGGGGGTGTGGCATATGCAAATAAGTTATGCTAATGAGTTATGCTAATGACCTCCTGCACCTCTTTTTCTACGAAATGACCCCTGATGGTAAATTTGTCCTTTGCTCCTGTTCACACCAGGTGGCAGCTGCCACAGGTATCAGGAGAATCATTTGATATTTATTTTAAACCTCTATTAGCTACCTTTCTACCTTCTAGGAACTCAGGGTGGCTTATAACACAAGTAATAATAAAATACATAAAATATGTAAACACCACTAGTTAAAATTGGGAATTAAAATGATTCAAACTGTGTCAGGAGGAACAGGACAGCCTCCTCCTTCCTATGCAGGAAGCATCCCCCTCAGCGGAGTGTGACCCTTCCCTGGAGGACCTGTAATCTTGGCCATGCGGCCAGGCCGAGGATGCCCAGCTAGAAAGGGAGGAAGGAAAGGGCAGTCAGGAGACTGGGCGACATGTCAAGGGGCTGATAGATGGAGAGACGGGTGGGGGGATGCAGGAATCACAGGGGAGTCTATTAGCATGGCTCTGTTCCTTTAAGGAGTGGGCAGTGACTGGGGCGCAGGTGAGACTGCTACACACAATAAAGAGAACCGCAGGGCCGGAGCCGAGGAGGATTGGTTGACATTTGGGAAAGGAAGATGGAGAGGAGGGAGCAAGAGACCGGAAGATTGAATCCACTCAAGCCCGTCTGCCCGAGACCAACTGGTGTGCTCACTAGTGCTGTAACTCAGTGACCATTAGTCTGAGGTGAGGCAGGACTTTATGATTTGACTGTTGCCCTGGACGTCCCGCATGACCGACTCCTACCCCAACACCGTCTGGATGCTGACAAACTGATAAAAACCAGTTAACACCAATAAATCAACTGCCAGAAGGCGTGGGTAGAGGGTTGGCCACTCTGGCTTGTGAAATATCTGAAGATTTGGGGGGGGTGGAGCTTGAGGAGGGTGGGGCTTGGGGAGAGGAGTGACCTTAGCAGGTATAATGCCATAGATTCAAAAAAAAACAAACCCAGCAGCCATTTTATCCAGGGGAACTGTGTCATCTGGTGATCGTTTGCAATTCCGGGAGATCTCCAGCCACCACCTGGAGATTGGCAAACCCATCTGGGTAGCGTGTGTCCCATTATGTGCAGTTCATGGGCACCCATTACATGTGCTTTTAACAACTGAAAAATCCTTGAAATATATACAAATACCTCTTTTTTATTGCTGGATATGTGCTGTTGTGAGCAGGAGTATCGTCTTTGGCAAGTGGAATTCACGGTTCCATAGAGAAGCATAGTGACCTGCGAATGACTCAAGTTACATGGTTGAGATAATTCTTTGTGTAAACCAAATATAAAGTTCCATGGGTTTTTTTGTTAGTTGAAGTTTGCTTGTTGCTGGCAGGGTTTGTATGTAGCCCAAAATATTTTGACACACCCCAGAAAAGTATAAATTAAGTCACTGAAGATTTGACATCCTTTCAGGTCATCTATACTCTTCAGTTCACATCCTATGTAGAGTTGCCAAGTTTTTTTTCCAAAGGACTCCTCTGCTATCAACATGTGTCAAATGTGTAGAAATTTAACAGGCCAAAATATTCCCCAGTCACCTCAGTGCCATGCCCAGAAAAAAATCTATTTGCTAATTTTTGCACATTTTAGGCAGTTAGAATGTGGTTTTTTTAAACAGGATAACAGTCCTTAGCTAACAACATCTTAAATTATGTGTTTGTAACACCCTTATTCTCACACCAAAGCCGATAACCTGAACGTCCTTCCTTTTCTGTAACGTCGAAGGCTTTTCCTTGCCTGCTGTACGCTGCATGGATTTTTTTTCTGCAGTCATCTGTCATTCTCCTGGTTTCCAAAAAAGGTGTGTTAGTAACACAACCACAAGAGCTGCTTTTGTGAGAAACTTATAAGTGTGTAATCCCAAAATGGATGGGGTTGTTCTTGCTGGAGAACAACAACATTTCTGGGCTGGGATAGGCAGTTATTCAGGGCATGGCAAGGAAGCATGAGCACCCATGCTTTTATAAGCCATGTCCTCCAAATCTCCTAGTAAGGAACAATAATGAAATAAGAACCATGATTTACCCAGGGTCAAGCTGATCATGTATCAAAATAAACTGAGCTGAGCTGAACTGATTTACCCAGGGAGAGGCTCAGGAAAACAGAGACTGTTCCTTGGTGTAAACAAGGTCATTTGGAGCAACTGTATTATGTCAACCACTCGAACTAGAAATAAACAGCCGCTGATGGTAAAAGCAGGAAAATCTTATGATCTAAAAGGCTTTAGACTGTAAAGTGTCCTAGCACATAACCCTTTTTACAGCCTTGGTGCATTTCAAGCCATGGGTTCTTTATCAGCGGTTTAGAGAAAGTAAAAAAGGAGAGACATTTTTATATAATTATAAAATATATAAGACCCATTCATTCTGTGCAGTTACTTATCCCCATGAAATTTATTAAAGCACTCCCCCACACACATATACAATAGAGTTACCAGCTGGTAACTAGGGTTTCCAGCTCTGGGATGGTAAATACCTGGGGATTTGGGGGGTGGAGCCTGGGGAGGGTGGGGTTGGGAGGGACCTCAGCGGGGTACAATGCTGTAGAATCCACTCCCCAAATCAGGCATTTTCCCCAGGGGAACTGATCTCTATTGTCTTGAGATAAGTTGTAATAGCGGGGGATCTCCAGGCCTCAGCTGGAGGTTGGGACCCCACTGGTAACCCTTACAGGCATTGCTTGCTTTCATAAACAGGGAGAGATGGAGGTCAGATCTACCTAGATATTACAACCTGTGACCTGGAGTCTGGGGATGCATCCTCCAAATTCCTGGAGAGCGGAGACTACTTTTGATTATTCAGTAACAAGGGAAAAGGCACTCTTCTCATCATCATATGATGGTTTCAGATGGGTAGCTGTGTTGGTCTGTTGTAGAAGAGCAACATTCAAGTCCATTTAGGGTTCCCAACCTCCAGGTGGTGACTGGAGATCTCCTGCTGTTACCACTGATCTTCAGGTGACAGAGAGCAGTTCACCTGGAGAAAATGGCCACTTTGGAAGATGGGCTCTATGGCATTATGTCCCGTTGAAGTCCCTCCCCTCCCCAAACCCTGCCCCCTCCAGGTTCCACCACCAAAATCTCCAGGTACTTCCCAACCTGAAACTGGCAACCCTAAGTCCAGTAGTATGAAGGGAGCTTTGGCTCTCAAAAGCTTATATCCTGGAAGTCATGTTGGTCTTGCTACTGGACGTGAATTATGTGCAGACGAAAACATGAAGTTGCCTGATATTTGGACCATAGTTTCGTATTTGTTCTGCATGGTGGTGAGTCTCCAGGCTGAGTCATGGGCAAAGAAAGATCTTTTCCAAAACCTGCTACTTGAGATTTCTCAGCTGGAGGTGCCAGAGAGTTATTCTTCAGCTCCTGTACCCCTCTTCCATGTTTAATTTCTTTAGATCTGCCTCTTTTGACCTTGCCTTCTTCTGGTGCATTGTTGCTTATGAAGGTCCGCTTTAAATCTCTTCCTCTGTTTCATGCCTTCCTGCTTTCTCTTACTGCTTATGATCCATGGAGTTCTTTATCAGCCAATATGATTTAATTGAGTCAATTCCTCTTTCCAGAAAGATGGCTTAAGACACAGCTAGTTTAACTAGCCTACATCTAAGTGCTTCTGACCTTCTCTTCCCAGTTTCAGGGGACTTTCTTTGTTGGCAAGGGGGGAGAGGAGGTTGTTTTGTGTAAATTAGATTCCAAGCCAATTTGATAGGCCTTGCCTTTTTTAAAATGCATTTTGTATAGCTCTTTTTACATAGAGAGATGATATTCCTATTATGGTTTAGTATAAAAATATTTCAAATGAGCAAAACAGATTTTTAGGGATAAAACTGGTGCTTAATTTTAATGTTGAGTCTTGAAAGCTTCATCTAAATCACAAGTATGGTTTCCTTCCCATCAGCCACCTTGCCTGGCTGCAGAATGCCTTTGAGCCCATATAAGTTGCACTCCACTGAGTAAACAATGCAGTTTGAATGCTAATGTATGTAGTCGCATTAGGCTTGCCAGTCCCCAGTGGGGGTGGGGGATCTCCTGCTTTTGTGGGCTCTGGCCCGCTGCTGGCCAGGCGGCCAGTGGGGGAAACCCGGCCCCCAAAGAGACATCCCCCTGTGACATCACTGACATCATTGCATCAGTGATATCAGGAGTGACACTCTACTTTTTGGGCAAAACTCTATGGTTTGTAGCCATTTTTACCATAGAGTTTTGCCCAAAAAGTAGAGCGTCACCCTGACACGATGACATCAATTCTGGAAGTGATATCAGTGCATCAGCAATGTCCCTGACCACCCCTGGAACGCCCCTCCCAATCCCCCCACTGGCAGGAGAAAGGCAACTTGCAACCCTAAGTCGCATTGTTGCACAGTGTGCTTTAGAGCTGGCAGCCTCCAGGTCCCCCAGAATTACAGCTGATCTCCAAACAACAGAGATCAGTTCTCTTGGAGAAAATGGCTGCTTTGGCAGGTGGACTGTATGGCATAATACCCTGCTGAGGCCCCTCCTCTCCCCAAACCCATGTTCCCCAGACTCCACCCCCAAAATCTCCAGGTATTTACCAACCTGAAGTTGGCTTCATACTAGGGTTGTCAACTTCCAGGTGGTGCCTGGAGATCTCCTGGAATTACAACTGATCCCCAGGCGACAGAGGTAAACTCACCTGAGAAGATGGCCACCATGGCGGCTGGACTCTATGACATTATACCCCATTGAAGTCCCTCCCCACCAAACCCCACCCTCCTCAGGCTCTACCCCCCAAATCTCCAGGTATTTCTGAACCTAGAGCTGGCAACCCCACCATAACCCAGACTACTAACATCAACTTTACAGCAGTTTTGCAGCACACAGTAAAGTATTCACTGCTTTCAGGCCACCACAGGACTACTTTCATCTGAAGGACGCAGGAGGACCTAGACCACCACCCTCCCTCCCAGCAAACTGGAATAAGACAAACATTTGCCATTTGATTGCATTAGTCTAAATTTTGCCTGATAGATCTTGTAAATAAATAGCTCCTAGTTAAGCACAGTGGTATCTCAGATGATCCTTTGTGCTGTTCTTGCAACACAGTAGGTACATCTACAGGAGCCTCAAACCAGGGGCCCCAGCCTATTTGGTGCTCTGATTTTTCTCATTTTACAGTATTAAGAACTGGATTTAAAATGAATCAAGTGGGGGTGGGTACAAGCCTGCTTCATCTCCATTTTCTTTATGCTCAGTAATACAGATTGGATCTAGGAAGACCCTGCAGGCAGTGGTTACATTTTATAGAAGGGGAAACATGAGCAAAAGATAATCAGTCCAGACCCTTAACTATGAGTCTCTGATGGGCACATGAATGAAAACCAGGTGAACAAACAACTGGGTTATGCTTCTGGATTAGTTACAATTTCTATGGTGATTTTGTGCTCTGATCCTCAGTCCTGTGCCAGTTCATAGAGGGGGTCCCGCCTTGATTTCCTTCTGTTTTCCCCCCCTCTTTGTACTCCAATGCAGCCTTCTTCCCAGTCCCCCCTCCCTTCTGCTTCTGTGTCGTTTTTAAACTCAGTCTTTAATTAATCCTTTTTTGCACTGGTTTGTTTGCTAAGGACCATCCACACATGATGTTACAGAAGATTCTGGGTCATTATGTCCATGCTCAATCCATGCTGGTCAGACTTTGGACCAAAATACACAATATGTCTGACATGAGTCTGGTCATATGTACGATCAGGGAAATTTCCACCATGGCCGCCATGGAGGCTGGACTCTATGGCTTGGAAATGCTCCAGGGAGGGGGGTTCAGGTTTCTCTCCTGTGCCATTTTCACCAGTGGAGAGCGCCTGCACCCTAACCAGTGAAAATGACCCAGGAGGGGCTCTGAGCTGAATGGAACAATGGAATGCTTTTGGGACTCATTGTTGAGTTGTATAAACTCCATGCACACTCTAGAATGCTGAGGAAGATTGGCATTGCTAATGAGCTGTGCTGTCGGGGTGTGGCCTAATATGCTAATGAGTTTTTGCTGTTGTGCGTGGCCTATTATGCTAATGAGTTCCTGGAGTTCCTTTTTGTAGAAAAAGCCCTGTATATTGGCAAACCAACATCAGGATCTTGCAGAACTTTTACACCAATTACACAATAACAATTTAATACTGCACCAAATTGCAACCAATAGCAAAGCAGTTGCTGTAGATTTTCCGGGTTGTGTGGCCGTGGTGTTGGCATTGTAGAACCTGACGTTTCGCCAGTAACTGTGACTGGCATCCTCAGAGGTATAACACAGAAAGATGGAGTACTAAGACACAGAGAGTACTCCATCTTTCTGTGTTATACCTCTTAGGATGCCAATCACAGTTACTGGCGAAACGTCAGGTTCTACAATGCCAACACCACGGCCACACAACCCGGAAAATCTACAGCAACTAATGAACTCCGGCCGCGAAAGCCTTCGACAACATAATAGCAAAGCAATCTATACTTCCCGTTTTAACATACTTTTAAGAATGCCATTACCTTATCTATTGTACGCTACAAGTGCAACACGAACTGCTGACTAATATAGTTTTTTAAAAAACAGGATATATGTTAAAGTTAGTTTGTCCTATGAGGCAAGGAATGCAGACTTTTGGAGACTTCAACTAAAAGCACCAATAAATGCTGGCTCATCACTGGGTCAGACGTTCCCCTCTAGGGTTGCCAGCTCCGGGTTGGAAACTACCTGGAGGTTTTGGAAAATACCTGGAGATTTGGGGGTTGGAGTGTGAGCAGGGCAGGGTTTGGGGAGGAGAGGGACTTCAATGGTGTATAATGCCATAGAGTCCACCTTACAAAGCAGCCCTTTACTTCAGGTGAACTGATATCTGTTGACTGAAGACCAGTTGTAATAGCAGGAGATCTCCAGCCACCACCTAGAGTTGGCAGCTCTATTCCCCTCAATTCTTTCTTGGCCTTCACAGACATGGCTATACTACGGCTCATTCACATTCACATTTTATCCTTCAGGTATAACAGAATGATTTAGAAAAATGTATCAATAGAGAGAACAGAACTGTGGACTATACTACTCATATGTATTATCTGTTGCTGAACGTTTTTATCTTGCTCTCTCTGCATTAGATTTCTACTTACATAATACAATTTCTCGTTTAATATCATGTTTAATGACTTTTGCCTAGTTTCAGATGCCTGCAATCCTAGTCCTATTACATTGCTTATTAGAAGTCTCCTATTGATTGTGCTGACTTGCGTTGTGTAATCTGCCCTGAGTCTCAGTGAGCAAGGCGGTCTACAACTAACATAAATAAATAAAATGAAATTTTAGGTCAGCGAAAGGGTGTGAGGAAGAAGGCAAATAGCGGCTCCATGTGACCATTTCAGATCGGGAAAATGGCACAGGAAGCTTTAGGCTCTTTTTCTACACATGCCATGGCCCCTATCGAAATCGGGCTCCCATCACACCTCAGAATTAAGTTTCAGAAGTCACTGGGAGTTCTGGACAACTGATTGCAAGCCTGGTTTGACCCTGCCTGGGGCAAACCTGGGAATGGTCTACTGTGTAATTAGGCCCTGATCATCGTAAACTTACCTCACTGGGTTGTTGTGAAGATAAAGTGGGGAAGGGGGATTAGGTCTGCCAGCTCTGAGTTGGGAAATGCCTGGAGAATTTGGGGGTGGAGCCTGAGGAGGGCAGGGTTTGGGGAGGGGAGGGACCTCATCAGGGTATAATGCCATAAATTCTACCATCTAAAATGGCCATTTTCTCCAGGGGAATGGATCTCTGTTGCCTGGAAAGCAATTGAGATCTTCAGCCACCACCTGGAGGTTGGCAACCCTAAGGGAGATACTTATCCACCACTAGGGTTGCCAGCCTCCACGTGGGGCCTGGGGATCTCCTGCTTTCACCACTGATCCCCAGCCAACAGAGATCAGCTCCCCTGGAGAAAGTGGCTGCTCTGAAGGTTGGACTCTCTGGCATTGTGCCATGCTGAGGCCCCTCCCCTCCCCAAACCACACCTCCTGGCTCCACCCCCAAAGTCTCCAGGTATTTCTAGATGAACCAAAATTCCTGAAATGTAAAGGGATGCTAAATATGATCTGAACTGCTATATATTAAGGGGGAGTGTTGTGATATTAATATGAGCTGTCAGATCAGCTGTCAGATCAGTATGATCTAACTGTCAGCAGTGAGACTGCTGGAAGCCTGTCGTGGCCGGTTTAGACCAGATCATGGTGTGGGGCCAGAGGCATGACTCAGCTCTAAGCTGATTGGATGTAATTATGTATATAAGTGGACAAGTGCAGTCCAGTGTATCTCTTCTGTGATTTATGGCGTCTGGCGAAGCACTCTGTCCGAGAGTTGTATATTCTGTAAATAAACTGTATATAGTTCACCACAGGACTGTGTAGTGTGGTACTATATCGTGCTGGAATTACTACTGACTGCTGGAGAGAGGCTGAACAGGTTGGTGTGGCTGAAATAGTCCTGGAGGCTGGCTAATACCTATCACTGGCACTCAGGCCGTCAGAAGCGCACCGCGCAACAGGGGGGACACACACAAACATGATGCACAGATATCGATTCTCGCTTTGCATCGCCAATTTTGTAGCAGAGTCCCTTATGCTGGGGGGGGGGAGCAAAATGTTCAGGTGGGGCTGGGGCCAGGTTGCTAAACGATTGTAATTGCAGTGTGCGTGTGGGTGAAATGATTTGTGGATGTTCCTGCGAGTGTTACAGATGTGTAACAGAGATGAATATGAGCGCCTTGTTTCAAAACCTTCCAGATGGCTGGTAACCAGAATGATAAGCCAAACTCTCTGGCAGTTGGTTGACTGCTTATCACCTACCCATGAGCAGCGTGCTGTTTGGGACTTGCATTCGTTGCTGCTTCTGTATTTGGCAGTTGTGTTGATGAAGGTTTTCTCCTCTAATGGGATAACTGCTTTTAAATACACACTCACACATACATGGTAGAGACGCTGAGAACTTGCTTCCCGGGAATTTTGTTGGATATGCCCCCAGCTGTTCCTGCCACAAAATATGCATGCTTGGTTATGGGGAGGAGGAAATAAGAAATGATCAAAAGACAGCAAAAAAAAGAAGAAGACACAGTTATGCACACACAGAAGCCTGGGAAAGACTTTTGCAGGATCAGCTTAGATCAGGTCTCCTCTGACTGTGTCGTGGTGGGATGTGGAGAGAAACATCTGGTTTGATCCCCCTTAACCCTGGTGGGAATTGAAAACTTACAGGCCTCGAGAATTTCCTTTGTTCCGACAACTCCTTCCCAGCAAGCCAGTTGCCAGCTCAGGGGGCGAACCGTTTCAGTTTTGCCCAGAAGATGAAGACTTGTGCTTAAGGAAGGAACGGTTCTTTATAAGAGCTGGCTGTAGTTTAACACGGAATAAAAAGGAATAATTTCTGCCTACGGTTGGTAGCCTGAGGCAGGGAAAAGGGCACCCCTGGAGACTCCGGCTGCAGCTGGTCTGGCTTTCCTGCGATCTTTCCGAAAATATCACAGCAAAGCTGGTTTAGGAAAGATCGCAGAAAAGTTGAGGAAAACCTGGGGGTGGGTACACAGAAGCACCATGATGTTGTGGGTAAGCAGGGAGGGGCGAAGCACGGAATCTGGGGCAAATCACCCATCTGGAAACAGCCATGGGGAAAACAGCAGCATGGGAAAGGGTTACCACCTCCCCAGTGCAGTGATAGGGTTGCCAGCCACCCAGGTGGGGGCTGGGGGTCTCCTAGGATTCCAACTGATCTCCAGGTGACAGAAATGAGTTCCCCAGGAGTAAATGGCTGCTTGGAGGGAGGACTCTATGGCATTATATCCTGCCGAAATCCCTCCCCTCTCCAAACCCCTAGCTTCACCCCTAAATCCCCAGGTATCTCCCAAGCAGGAGTTGGCAACCCTACACATGGTCTATCAAGGTCAGTAATATCTACTGTGACTGGCAACTCTCCAGACCCTCGTTCACCTGGAAAAAACGGCTGCTTTGGAAGTTAGACTCTATGACGTTATACCTGCTGAGGTCCCTCCCCTCCCCAAACCCCACCCTCCTCAGACTCCACCCCCAAAATCTCCAGGTATTTCCCTAAGAGATAAGAAGTGGTAGCAGCAGGCTTATGACATTAGGCATGGAGCAAATGGTGGATAGAGAGAACTCTTTTTTTCACTCTCCCATAGTACTAGAACTCGGGGAGCGCCCAGTGAAGTTGATGGATAATATATTCAGGATGGACACAGGAAATACTTCTTTACTCAGTCAGTAATTGAACTATGGCATTCACTGTCAGAAGTAACAGAATTATGAAGGATAGGGCTATCAGAGCTCATTGGCGACTAAAGGGATCCTTCATATTCAGATATGGATATAAGCAGGGCTCTTTTGTAGAAAAAGGCCAGCAGGAACTCATTAGCATAATAGGCCACACCCAACAGCTGAAACTCATTAGCATATTAGGCCATACCCCTGAAATCACAGCTCATTAGCACATTAGGCTGCAGCCCCGTGTTGCCAGAAGTGTGGTCATCCAGGCACACCCACCTTTTGCTTCTTATTTTTAGTAGACCATACACTGAACATGAGTCAGCAGTGTGATGTGGTTGCTAAAAAGGCAAATGCAATTTTGGGCTGTATCAAAAGAAGTATAGTGTTCAGATCATGCAAAGCGATGGTACCACTTTACTCTGCTCTGGTTAGACCTCACCTAGAGGATTGTGTTCAGTTTTGGGCACCACAATTTAAGAAGGATACAGACAAGCTGGAATGTGTTCAGAGGAGAGCAATGAAGATGGTGAGGGGTCTGGAGACCAAGTCCTATGAGGAAAGGTTGAAGGAGCTGGGTCTGTTTAGCCTGGAGAGGAGACGACTGAGAGGTGATATGAGAACCGTCTTCAAGTACTTGAAGGGCTGTCATCTACAGGATGGTATGAATTTTTTTTCTGTTGCCCCAGAAGGTCGGACCAGAACCAACGGGTTGAAATTAAATCAGAAGAGTTTTCGGCTCAACATGAGGAAGAACTTCCTGACAGTTAGAGCAGTTCCTCAGTGGAACAGGCTTCCTTGGGAGGTGGTGGGCTCTCCTTCTTTGGAGGTTTTCAAGCAGAGGCTAGATG
>NW_015175397.1:465178-471169 GCF_001447785.1 Gekko japonicus | reverse complement strand
TTTGAGTAGGAGCCGCCACGACTGTTACCATCTGTCCTAGCCCTTATTACCAACTCGCCGTGAGTGCAAAAATGGTGGTACTGCGTGGAGCTGTGGCCACTAAGGATACCATCCTGGTGACATCGGTTCCCTGGTTAGTTGTTGTGGAGAGCACTTATGTTGCACTGAATGCTTTTAAAATGCAGTTTTGGTGTTTTGTGTGTTGGGCATTGGCCCCATCTGTACGCCGCCCTGAGCCCGTTCGCGGGGAGGGCGGGTTATAAATTTAAATAAATAAATAAATAAATAAATTCTCCTGCACACCAGTGCAGCTGCCCACCTGAAACTGTCTTCCTATTCAGAGGCAGCAAACCTTTGAAAACCAATGCTAGGAGGCCTATTGGGGGAAGGCCTATGACCTCCATGCCCTATTTGTTTGGCCCTCAGTGGCAACTGATTGGCCGCTGTGTGAAACAGGATGCTGGACTAGCTGGACCACCGGTCCAATCCAGCAGGGCTCTTGCGTATTCCTATCGAGCAGCACTTTGTAACAAACATCTGCCTGCCCGGTCTTCCCTCCTTTGCTCCCCACACCTAATTCCAGCTCATCTTACTTGGCAAGGATTGAACTTTCCGCACTCTGAATCCTTAAGGCTGCGAAAGACAATTCCCTCCAAAGCAGGCAGACAAATGGAATCCAGGGTTCTCAAGGCAGAGGAATTCCACAACTCCCCAGCCTCCCACGCAGGAAGCAGAGGCTTTATGCAAGACAGCCCAATGCCCTATAAAAACAGAGCTCTTCTGGGTCAGTTAGGAATGTGAGAAAAGAGGAGGAGAAGACACCAGTTCTGACATTCATCTGTGTGGTTTGGGGGCATCCACAGAGCTGATTTGTAGGAACCCTGAGAGTCCCAGAAGGGAAGATTAACGCCTCTTAACCATGGCTCCTTTAGCCCCACTCTCTCCCCCATATTAGTAATAAACATTAAGGTTTTCACTGTTTGAAGGGAATCTGCTCTTCCTGAGGCGGCCATCTCCTGGTTACGAGACTCCTGGAGATTTGGGGGTAGAGCCTGGGGGAGGGATGGGGTCGGAGGGGCAGAGGGGCCTCAGCAGGGTATCATGCAATACAGTCAACCCTCCAAAGCAGCCATTTTCTTCAGGAGAGCCGATCTCTGTCATATGGGGTTGCCAACCTCCAGGTGGTGACTGGAGATCTCCTGCTGTTACAACTGATCTCCAGGCAGGGCCGGCCCCAGGTATTTTTGCATGCTAGGCGAAGACACCTTCTGCCCCCCCCCCCGTGCACTCACCAATTTCTAGCACCCCCCCTTCAGATGCCTTTGCAGCCACCCGGGACCGTCCTTCCCTTCCTCCCAGCAGTTACTCCCTCCCACCACCAAGCCCCCCTACCACCGCCCGGCGATCCAGCTTCTTCCAGCTATGTGGAGATGCTGGCCACCCTCCTCATGTTCATGGTTGCCGCTGGCTGGGAGGAGCCCCAAGCGAGAGAGTGGGAACCAACGAGGGCCAGCCGATGCCTGCCTGCCTGCCCGCCCGCAGCACCCCCCTGCCACAAAAAAACCTGAGGTCGCAACATACCCGCCCAGTGAGAGCGCACGCACCCTGTCACCACTGCCACCTCTTCCTCCCATCTCTCCCTGCCGTGAGTCAAGGGGCGCCAGCTGTGGCAAAGGCACGGAGCCAGCGCTGTGGGGTTCGCGCCACAAAGAGAGGCTCAGAACCCAGGCCCAGAAGGAGCTGCAGCCGTGAAGAAGGGAAGCTGCCTGAACCCACTGCCAGTCCTGCTCACCGGAAGTGTGGCGCTTCATCCCTCCACGGGCCCTCGTGCAGGGCTGGCACCCAGAAAGCCATGCTGGGGGCAGGCAGGCGGCAGCGGCCTCGCTGCGCCCCTCTGAGATCTGCGCCCTAGGCCGTCGCACTAGTTGGCCTAGTGGAAGAGCCGGCCCTGTCTCCAGACAACAGAGATCAGTTCACCTGGAGAAAATGGCTGTTTTGGAAGGTGGATTCTGTGGTATTGAAGTCCTTCCCTTCCCCAAACCCCTCCCTCCTCAGGCTCCATCCCCCAAATCTCCAGGCATTTCCCAACCTGGAGCTGGCCACCCTCCTGTCATATGGAGATCAGCTGTAATTCCAGGACATCTCCAGGTCACACATCTTCATCGCCTTTCTACGGTAGGAGTCCACATCTCCCGTTATCTTACTTTTCTTAAAAATCAAAGAACCACCCCTCCCCCCCACACTATTCACTGAGGATTGGCTATTGGGTGGGAAACGGGAAGGGAAGGACTTCAGTGGGCTACAATGCTGTAGAGTCCACCTTCCAAAGCAGCCATTTTCTCCAGGGGTACTGATCTCTGTTGCTTGGAGATTCTGCACTGATCTCTGTTGTCCCGCCCACCCGCAGCACCCCCCTGCTACCAAAAAGCCTGAGGTCGCAACACACCTGCCCAGTGAGAGCGCACGCACCCTGTCACCACTGCCACCTCTTCCTCCCATCTCTCCCTGCCGCGAGTCGAGGGGCACCAGCTGTGGCAAAGGGACGGAGCCAGTGCTGCGGGGTTCGCGCCACAAAGAGAGGTGGTTCGCGCCACAAAGAGAGGCTCAGAACCCAGGCCCAGAAGGAGCTGCAGCCGTGAAGAAGGGAAGCTGCCTGAACCCACTGCCAGTCCTGCTCACCGGAAGTGTGGCGCTTCATCCCTCCACGGGCCCTCGTGCAGGGCTGGCACCCAGAAAGCCATGCTGGGGGCAGGCAGGCGGCAGCGGCCTCGCTGCGCCCCTCTGAGATCTGCGCCCTAGGCCGTCGCACTAGTTGGCCTAGTGGAAGAGCCGGCCCTGTCTCCAGACAACAGAGATCAGTTCACCTGGAGAAAATGGCTGTTTTGGAAGGTGGATTCTGTGGTATTGAAGTCCTTCCCTTCCCCAAACCCCTCCCTCCTCAGGCTCCATCCCCCAAATCTCCAGGCATTTCCCAACCTGGAGCTGGCCACCCTCCTGTCATATGGAGATCAGCTGTAATTCCAGGACATCTCCAGGTCACACATCTTCATCGCCTTTCTACGGTAGGAGTCCACATCTCCCATTATCTTACTTTTCTTAAAAATCAAAGAACCACCCCTCCCCCCACACACCATTCACTGAGGATTGGCTATTGGGTGGGAAACGGGAAGGGAAGGACTTCAGTGGGCTACAATGCTGTAGAGTCCACCTTCCAAAGCAGCCATTTTCTCCAGGGGTACTGATCTCTGTTGCTTGGAGATTCTGCACTGATCTCTGTTGTCTGGATTCCCCAGAATCACAGCTCGTCTCCAGACTACGGAGATCAGTTCCCCTGGAGAAAATGGATGCTTTGGAGGGTGGACTCTGTGGCACCGTACCCCACTGAGGCCTCTGTCCTCCCCAGGCTCCAACCCCAAATCTCCAGGACTTTCTCAACCTGGATCTGGCAACTGTACCCCCACCCCACCCCCACCAAAGGCCAGTGGGGATCTGGGCAACCCATACATCTAGTTGATGAGAGAGCAAGATGCTTTGGGCCAGAGGGGCCAGAACTAAATTGATAAGGCTTTATTACTAAAGGGACAGGGCCAGTGCTCCCTCTAAGCTGTGGAGTCTTGTGAGCAAAAATTCTACTTTGTGAGCTACTTGTAATCAAAATTGTGAGCAAACGATTTGGCTACTGCATAAATTAGTTAGCTCTGGAGCCATCATTCCTGAGCGAAGACAAAAATGTGTGGGCCAGAGGCTAAAAAACTGTGAGCTAGCTCACACTAACTCAGCTTAGAAGGAACACTAGACAGGGCATAGCTGCTATGCTACTAACAGTACTGGCCAGATATTTGAGCAGAGATCTCTGACAATCTAATTGCAACTAAAGAAGAGCACAAGAAGGTTCGGTCCTTCTAAAAATCATTTGTTCTTATGCGGCATCCATCCCACAGTCATGTTCTTTCCTTCCATTCAGTCTTCAAGACCCAGATGTCTCTAGCAGGGCAGATTTTATCTTGGAACTGCTCATCCCAGATTTTTCTGTTCTAGGTTGGGCTGCTTCCCTTCCTTTGGTATTTGGTGCAAATTCCTTTCAGGATTGCCAGGAAGTATTTGTGCTAGTTACTACTTTTCAACATGTGCTCTGGGTTTTTGTGTGTGTTTTGTTTACAGATTCGTGGCCCCTCTAAAGAATTTCCAGACTGTTCTGTGCACATTTAACCTGCAAAAAAACCCCCCATGGTGTGCTTTCCCCCCAAACAAAACGAATGCAAAAAAAAAAAAGCCTTTCCCCCTTTAGTAGCACGTATGATCAAAGTCAAAGAACGACTCTAGAGGAATGCCCTATTCTATAATAACAGCTTCTGTGTTTTTAACAGCAGCCAGTGCACAACAAACATTTAGTGTTGGGGAAAGCTTTGCTCCACACACCTGCTCTTGTCCAGCTCTTAAATTGGGTTGCTACATTTCCAAGCATCAGACAAAATTAAAGGCACAGGATCAAGACCAGCTCTAATGACGTCAGTAATAAAAACGAGCTGTGATTCTGGAGAACCCTCTTCTCAGCTTCCTACACCATTTCCCAGTCCCCTTCGGTCCAGTGATGTTCTCATCACAGCCTTCTCCCACTGTTCCTCTACTTTTATCCTTCTCTGTTCCATATGCCCGGAATTCCCTCCCAGGCCCACTCCCTTCTCTCCTTTAAACCAGAACAAAACAAAAGTGAGCAGTCCTAAGCAGGTCTGCTCAGAATCCTTCTCAGGCCATTTCAGCCAGGCTTCCTCCCAGGCAAGTGTTCTCAGGATTACACCGAGAGAGTCTCAGCATAACTTGACTGCATTTCCTCGTAGTCAACCCTTGGTACCCCTGGCCTGTCTCTCTCCCGCCCTTCCCTTTGCAATGCCTTCATTTACAATTTAGATTATGGACTCTTCGGAGCAACGATACATCTTTTTTTGGGTTACATCACGCTGCTAAGTGATATGAATATTTATGGTTCCATATAAATCATGCCGGGATGTTGTTGTTTTTCTGTAGCACATGGCGTGCTGTTCGTACTGTGCAAATTAAGACAAAATTGTACCAGCATTTATTATGGATATACCAAGCATTCATGTTTCGACGGTTCTTCAGTTCACACCACTGTATACAGTCCGGAAGGCTGAAGAAGGGATGGAGCCATTGCGTGCAACTGGGCTTATCTTCACACTAGCTGTTTTTTTCTGGTATCAGTCCCACTCATGCACTCATTTACTCCTGACAGTCTGGATGATGATGACTCCAAACCAACAAATCCCCCCTCCCCATGAGCTATCCTTGTATTTTAACTGCTGGGTTTTTAGAAATTTGGGGGTGGGACATTTCCATTCCAAGTGATTATTTGAGGTCCAAACCGAGAGGGCTTTTCTATGCAGGCAATAGGGTAGCACTGTACAAAATTATTCACAAAGTTACTTGGAGAAATTATTAGGGACTGTGGTCTATACTACTGTGTATAGTTTGCTGTAAGTGGAATCCTAGTAGGGGTGGGCACAGACCGGGAAAGCCCGGTTCTGTTTGAGGTTTGCAAGCTGGACGGCCCCGGACCAAGCCCTGAACAGAACCCCCCAAGCAAAAAACTCACTCAAACATAACCAGTTTGGGTGGCACTGGGTCCCCCGCCCCTGGTGCACCCATGTTATCCAGAAGTGACCTGAGCCCCTGACACGCTTGTGTCACTTCTGGGTGGTGTTGGGCCCTGGCCCCAGTGCACCCATGTCATCCGGAAGTGATGTGAGCATGCTGGACAGCACACTTGTGTCACTTCCAGGTGATGCGGGTGCACTGGGGGCAGGGCCTGATGACACCCAGAAGTGGTGTGCGCGCATCAGGGAGGCCAAACCCTGAACTGAACCTCGGGTTGGTTCTACAACCTAAATTCTATTTCATTGTTTACTGAATGTCCCGTCCTGTTGATTGCAGTGACTCACTTTGTGTAATCTGCTTTAAATCCCAATGTAAACA
>NW_015175397.1:463771-463908 GCF_001447785.1 Gekko japonicus | reverse complement strand
ATGGGTACTACATGGATTGTATTCTTGGTGCTGGTGCCTTTACTTTTGGACCAACCGGTCTGTAAACAAACTTGTCAAATGCATGGCACACCCGACTCAGGGACTCGGGTGAGAGTGAAGGATGAGAGGGTAAGCAA
>NW_015175397.1:462528-463252 GCF_001447785.1 Gekko japonicus | reverse complement strand
TCCTTCCTTTCCTTCTTTCTTTCTTTCTTTCTTTCTTTCTTTCTTTCTTTCTTTCTTTCTTTCTTTCTTTCTTTCTTTCTTTCTTTCTTTCTTTCTTTCTTTCTTATGAGAGACAGACACTCTCTATCCACCCCACCTCCTGTCTGTTGTTGGGAGTGTTTCCCTGCTCATTTTCTCTCACCAAGAAATACGATTCACCGGGGGTTGGGGAGGGGGGAGAGAACATCCCGAGGTGCTGCAGCAGTGCATAAAGCATCCATGTTTCCAGCCAGGGATGAGCTCATGGCTGGTGGGGTCTGACAAAGGGGAGTGTGCACATTTCCATGGACTTAGTCCAAGGAGACAGTTTGACCTCTGGGATCTGGAGGTGAGCAGTCATAGGGATCCCTCCACAATGATTATTAAAATGGCCTGTTGCCCTCTGCTGCATCAGTTCCTTAGCTGGTATCCTGTTTGACTGTGGGGGTGTCTTGAATCCCTGGGGGGGGGAGTATCTTCACCTGCACTTGCTGGGCGTGTGGGCATGGGGTCCTGGCAACATTCATTTCTGGATGTAAGATGCTTCCAAGCAAGGGAAGATTCATGCGTGATGACTAAAGTGTTTTACAGTGCAGGTGTGATTTCCAACAGAGAGACACACCCCCTGTCTTTCTGTGTACTTCAAGATGCAGACTTGCTTGGACAGGGACTGTTTATTCCCCCCCCCCCCCCCTGGGTTGCCCAA
>NW_015175397.1:460460-462485 GCF_001447785.1 Gekko japonicus | reverse complement strand
AGGGGTGGAGCCTGGGGAGGGCGGGGTTTGGGGAGGGGGAGGGACCTCCAGCAGGGTAAAATGCCACAGAGTCCACCCTCCAAAGCAGCCATTTTCTCCAGGGGAACTGATTGTGATCTTCTGGAGATCAATTGCAATAGGGGGGAGATCTCCAGGGGCCACTTCAAGGTTGGCAGCCCTATTGTCCAGCCCTCTCGATATGAGCATAATCAGGATTTTGTACACCTTTTTTCTAATGCATCCCTAACATGGATTCAAATTAACCAATAAACATTGTGCATATGAGACTGGGTGGGGTGGCAGTTCTGCATGAGCAAATCAAGAGTAAGACCCGTTCTGTTCTTGTTGCATAAGGAGTCTCAGTACGCTCATCCGTAGCCCTGACCTGGACAGCCCAGGCAAGCCCGATCTCATCAGATCTCGGAAGCTAAGCAGGGCCCACCCTGGCAAGTATTTGGGAAGGAGACCTCCAAGGAATACCAGGGCTGAGAGGCAAAGGCAGGCTATCAAGCCACTTCTCTGAATGTCCTCCATGCCCCAGTAGGAGTTGCCAGGCACGGGTACACATACACACACAGGCAGGGACACACACACACACACACACACACACGTGCAAAAATCCCCTCCAAAAGTGCTCACCCGCTCCTTCTTCAGTGGCGCCTGGATTCCTAGGCTGCCTCATTATCCCCAGGCCTGCGTTGCCCTTCCACCCAGGTCCCTCCATCCCTCTCTCTGAACATCTGGGACACTTTCACAAAAGTGGTCCTGGATTATGTTTCCTAGCAGCCGCCTCGGCCAGAGTGGTACCCTCAGCAGATATCTGGGCTCAGCAGAGCTTTTGCTTTGAGGATGCCGAAGAAAATCATGTCGCTACAGTGAATTTCCACGCTCCCTACCTTTCCGTAACTTTTACGTGCTCTTGGCTTGGCTCCCACACATCACACTGGCCTGCACAGTTTGAGACCCATCAAGCCCAACGGCCATATGAAGCATCCTACGAGGGGCTCCATGAACCCATTTCTTCCCGCCTGCCTTTATGGAACTGCACAAATGGGATTGGTGGGTAGGTCCCAATGGGTTGGGTCCAGTGGAAGGGATTTGCAACAGCAGGGTGGGATTTTCTTGCGTCCTCCATCTCAGTGCAGCTCAGAGGCATACCAAAATTCTAGTCCCAAGAGACAGGGCACTCCCAGGATGACAGGCTGCTCTGCAGTGGACAGAGAGGTTCAGCAAAAACCAGTCCGTGGAAACCTACTGCTGGATCCAGGCCAATATGTGGGGGGTTGGCTGTATTCAGCTCGGTGCATCATACATTATGGGACAGAAGGGCACTAGGATCAGCAGAGAAGAATCTTCTGGTCGTTCCCGGCCCCAAAGATATCCGTCTGGCCTCGGCCAGGGCCAGGGCCTTTTTGGCCGTGGCCCCAGCCTGGGGGAACTCTCTGCCGAATGACATCCATGCCCTGCCTGACTTATTAAAGTTTTGCAGGGCATGTAAGGCAGAGGTGTTCCGCCAGGCCTTTGGCTGAGGCCAGCAATGGTTCTTTACATCTGCCCGGCACACACCCCTTCTCCCCTATGACTGAATGCTAGATAGTGCAATCTAAAGCACTATAGCATGATACACAACGTCGTCTCCGGATTACATAACAACGTTTCAAAACATGAATCTTCTTCAGGAGATATTATAGTGGTGCCAAAGCTCTCAGTTTCATAAATGTTAGACAACAAGTCTTAAGAATATTAAATTCAGATAGGACGCTGATCTCAATTAACATACAGGCTCAAAATATGCTGCTATGTATCTACTGGATCACTGGCGTCTCTACTGGATCACTGGCGTCTCTACTGGATCACGCCAGTATGTTAATTGAGATCAGCGTCCTATCTGAATTTAATATTCTTAAGACTTGTTGTCTAACATTTATGAAACTGAGAGCTTTGGCACCACTATAATATCTCCTGAAGAAGATTCATTTTTTGAAACGTCGTTATGTAATCCGGAGACGACGTTGTGTATCATGT
>NW_015175397.1:456214-460049 GCF_001447785.1 Gekko japonicus | reverse complement strand
ATTCAGAGAAGCGACTTGATATTTGCCTGCCTCTGTGTCCCAGCCTTGGTATTCCTTGGAGGTCTCCCATCCAAGTACTTGCCAGGGTCGGCCCTGCTTAGCTTCTGAGATCTGGCAAGATCGGGCTTGCCTGGGCTATCCAGGTCAGGACTGTCCTGCAAGCTTGAGTTCCATCCATGGCCGCTCTGAAAGGACTGGGGTGCCAGCTTCAGAGGGTTCAATCAATTCCCATCGCCAAGGACGATCAGAAGAGAAAAAGAGTCCATCAGCCCAGGGCTGAGAAGGAGCAGGAGCCAGAAGAAGCCATGGTTTGGCAGAAAGGAATCCAGAGAGCAATCGGCCTTCATATGGAAAAATGCACATAGGAGGAAAGGAATTCCTCGTGATTTAGAAAGCCAGGATGGGGACGGTGGAGGCAGGGCTGAGAGTGTCAGCAAGAGGTGAGCTACATATTGCCCCAGCTGGAGAGGCCTCTGGTGGCAAGTTCTCCTCCACCCCTGCTATGGAACACTGACAAGCACTTCCACGTATTGGCTCCATCACATAGTCTTAACCCTTTCCTTCACAGGACGGTGGAGGCAGGTCTGAGAGTATCAGCAAGAGGTGAGCTACATATTGCCCCAGCTGGAGAGGCCTCTAGTGGCAAGTTCTCCTCCACCTCTGCTATGTAACACTGACAAGCACTTCCACGAACTGGCTCCATCACACAGTCTTAACCCTTTCCTTCAACATATTGAGATAAGGATATTTATTTATTTTATTTATTTCATTAGATTTCTTGACCACCCTTCTCTGCTTGCACGGGGCTCAGGGTGGTTTACAACAGACTAATCCAATACAATAAAACCCGTCAAACCCCTAAAAAATCAATAATAAAACATTCAGCATTTCAGTATTAGAAAACGTTTTAAAAACAAGATGGCATATCTAGCGTTCAGTTGGTTACAATGCCACAGAGCCCACCCTCCAAAGCACCCATTTTCTCCAGGGGGAACTGATCTCTGTAGTCTGGAGATGAGCTGTAATTCCAGGAGATCCCCAGGCCCCACTTGGAGGCTGGCATCACTAACTGAAAGCATGTAATTGGCCTAAGGTCACCCAGTGAGCTTCCACGGCAAGGTAGGGATTTGAACCTGGGTTCAAATCCCCTTGCCATCTGGACCTGCAACCTTGCCATCTGGACCTGCAACCAGGGCCAGATCCTTCTCAGTGGCAGCCCCCACCTGGTGGAACGAGCTCCCGGAGGAGATCAGGGCTCTGCGGGACCTTATGCAGTTCCACAGGACCTGCAAGATGGAGCTCTTCCGCCAGGCTTTTATATAGGGGCCGCCACTATCACTACTGCCACCATCAATGGTGGAGATAACAACGGGGTTAGGGGCGGTCCCCGGAAGATCTGCCACAATCTTGCATGGCACTGATACCGCTGGACTGGCCTTGGACCATCGACAGGACAAGATCACCCCAATGAAATGACTGATAGATACCATCTTCGGAGACCATCTTGTTTGTATGGAGCACTTTGTTCTTGTTTTTGTTGTTATTTAATGGTTTTACTGTTTTATCCTGTTTTTATGTATGGGCTTGTGCCCTCTTGTAAGCCGCCCTGAGCCCGCTCGTGGGGAGGGCGGGGTAAAATTGTTAACAATAAAATAACATAAATAAAATTCTCAGACAATCTAACACCTACACCTTGTTGGTTCATGACACTAGAGATCCCGAAATGGGATCAGGACAGGCCTATGCCTCTTTGTCCTTGCAGCTCTGGGGCCTTCCTCCTTCGCTACTGAGGTGGCTGCCCAATCAGTGCCTTTCTTGGTGAGCTCAGCTGGGGCGTTCTTGAGTGCATAATGCCTTCCTTTAGAATCACCTTAATGTTATCTATCCCGCTTTCCTTGGCTTGCCAACCTCCAGGTCGTGGCTGGAGATCTCCTGGGTTTACAACCGATCTCCAGGCAACAGTGATCAGTTTGCCTGGAGAAAATGCCTGCTTTGGAAGGTGGACTCTGTGTCATTATATCCCATTGAAGTCCCTCTCCTCCCCAAACCCTGCCCTCCTCAGGCGCCTCTCCCCAAAACTCCAGGTATTTCCCAACCAGGAGCTGGTAACCCTAATAGCCAAGCCCAGGAATGCTCCTGCTGCTGGTCTGGATGCTTCTGGTGAGTTCATCTACCAGCGAGCACAGTGTGGGAGAAGCCCTTTCTCTTCTGCAACAGCAGTGCACCCAGGGAGGCAACAGCTACCCAGATGGTCAGCTGATAACACAACCAGGGAGCTGGCCTTTATTTGGGGGCAATGTCCTTTACTGAAGTTGATGGCGCTACCATTAGTGATGCCTCTGCTTGCCACCAGAGGGAGCCCTCTCAGCTTTTACAGTAGAATCTGTTGGGCGCAAATGCTGTTTAGTCCTAGCCAATCACTGCCTGACTCTCATGAGTAACCAGGCAGACTCTGGCACAGCGAGATGCAAATTCCTAGGATAACTGGGACAGAACTGGATCATTCCATTTCTGGTTCTGCAGAACACCTGCAGCCCCCCAAATCATTACTCCCTGGCTGACCTCATGCTCTTCATATGTTCTCCTCGAGCTAGAAAACCCAGATTTACAGTGTCTCTTAGCATTTTGGTACAGGACAGAGGACTCAAAAAAGGGAGTGCATTGAAAAAAACGAGGACGCAGGATTAATGGCCACCATAAATAGTTCCCATTGACCTATCTGAGTGAGTTATCTCTGGACACAACTAAATGAGATGTGGGAGATTCATGACCAGATCTTCTATTGTATTTTTTAAGGTTAAAAATCGGCCATAGAATGCCACCCCCACCCCCCATCTCTTTGCCTGGTAGAGAACTCTGTATGTGCCCATTTTATCCCCACCCGACCCAGCCCCTGGGGCTAGTGGCAGTTTGTGTGAGCTGATTTCTGTCAGGATAACAGTTTGAGAGGAATGGAAGAGGTGTGAAAGTGGGACGATGAAGAAAACTGACAGGAAGAAAGGTGATTCCTTTGAAATGTGGTGTTGGAGGAGAGTTTTACAGATACCCTGGACCACCAAAAAGACAAATAATTGGGTTCTAGATCAAATCAAGCCTGAACTCCCCCTAGAAGCTAAAATGACTAAACTGAGGCTACCGTACTTTGGTCACATTATGAAAAGACGAGTGTCACTGGAAAAGACAATCATGCCAGGAGAATTATAAGGCAGCAGGAAAGGAGGAAGACCCAACATGAGATGGACTGACTCAATCAAGGAAGCCACAAGGGCCTCAGTTTGCAAGACCTGAGCAAGGCTGTTAATGATTGGACGTTTTGGAGGTCATTAATTCAAAGGGCTGCCAGAAGTCAGAAGTAACTTGATGGCACTTGACACCCACAAAGAGGCTGTGTCACAGCCCCATCCAAATGAGGGGTCCTTGGGAGCAGAACAGGTGATCTGGTATAGGGTTGCCAGGTCCCTCTGGCTACTGACAGGAGCTGGGGGGGTAGGGTTGCCAGATCCAGGTTGGGAAGCACATTTGGGATGGATCCTGGGGAGGACAGGGACCTCAGTAGGGTACAATGGCATAGCGTCCACCAAGGGGGTTTTTTTGTAGAAAAAGCCCAGCAGGAACTCATTAGCATATTAGGCCACACCCCTGACAGCACAGCACATTAGCATATTAGGCCACAACCCCATGTTACCAGAAGTGTGGTCATCCAGCCACACCCACCTTTTGCTCCTTATTCTGTTTACCTTGTTTGTTGTCAAAACCCAGGGCTTTTTTTGTAGCAGAAACTCCTTTGCATGTTAGGCCACACACCTCTAATGTAGCCAATCCTAATGAGTTTCTG
>NW_015175397.1:304316-456193 GCF_001447785.1 Gekko japonicus | reverse complement strand
TTGGGAAACTCCTGGAGATTTGGGGAGGGAGCCTGGGGAGGACAGGGACCGCAGTAGGGTACAATGCCAGAGAGTCCACCCTCCAAAGCATCCAGGGGAACTGATCTCCGTAACCTGGAGATGAGCTGTAATTCCAGGGTATACCCAGATCTCACCTGGAGGCTGGCTTCCCTATGATCTCCCACATCTGTGGCTTGTGGGTCCAGATTCAGTTATCAATCATGTGGAATATGGTGGGGGATTCAGTTAGCCAATAAACCCTGTAAAAGCACCAGTATCTTACTTTCTTCCCTCTGCCCTCAAACAGCTCCCGCTATAGGCCTGAGAGCACCATATAAACTTCCAGGATAATCTGCCTGCAACCCAAGAAACAGTGTCCTTCTGCCTGGACATACTAGTTGTTGTGCCCAGGCTAAGGGGATGTTCTGTCTTTTGGCTGATTACCTGTCTGAAGGTGGCTTTGCTGGTACTATGCACAACATGCCCAATGCACATTTTTGTGGTTTCCGTTGCATCAGAAAGTGATAATGTTGCCGTGTCAGTGAATTCTTTGGATGCAGAGTGAAGGGAATGGGGGGGGGCTTCAATGCTAGGAGAAAGGAGGGGGGGTCTAGGCTGTGTCATTTCCTCCCAGCTTGGGATGATGAAGAGCAGTGCATCTGCAGAATTCATGGCCCACGGGGTGCTCGGTGCAGCCGTTCCGACACTATCGGTGAAATATGCTCTCCCCGTGCATTGCTAATGCGGGCCAAGCAGATGGCACTACAGTCATTAAAAGAATAAATAACGGGCACCGTGGCCTGCCTGGCATGGGGAGTGGGTGCTGCGCCACCTGGATGGATCCTCGCAGGAGGAGGGAGACACCTAATGGTCATCTGAGATGGCACAGCGATGCGAATGTTTCTCGTCTACAAGTTTCTTTTTGGTCTCGGGATCCAGGGATTCCCTGTAGGGAGGGCACTGGAAGATGGGAGCTCATGATCGCTGCAAGTTCTGAACCTGTTTTTTCAGCATCTGTGTCTCACCTTTCCTCCATATAAGGGCTCCTACTGCAGACTCTCCAGACCCTGCGTCAGATACTGATTCTTGCTTGCTTTCCGTTCCGTTTCCAAATGGGAAGGCTGTGAAGCCGTGGCTGCCGATGCAGAGGACGTTATGCCTGTTTAAATGCCATCGGGATGCAAAAGGTTTCGTTTGCTCCTAGTCAAGTTGTCCGATGAATACTAAGGGTCAAACTCAACGTGGTGTTGAGACACTGGTGACTGGATCTTTTGCAGTTAAAAAAACCATAAAAGCAACAGTGTGTGTGTGTGTGTGTGTGTGTGTGTGTGTGTGTAGGGAATCAGGTTGGGGCCGTGGCTGAGATGGGCTGTGGCTGTCCCCGTGCACTTTGTCCGATTTATTTATTTATTTATTGGGGACTTTTATCCCACCCTGTCCCGCAAGCGGGCTCAGAGCAGCTTACATCACAATACACAATAAAACAATTCCATAAAAAACACCAGCATGTTAAAATTAATTCTAACAGCGTTAACCTTTAAGAGACCAATTTAAAATACCCAATGGTGATTAGTTTCGTTCCAGTACATGCTAGAGCCACACCAGGTAGGGGCAGTGGAGCGTTTTGTTGGTATGAATCAGCCACTCCCAGTGCCAATTAATATAAATGTTCATTTATACCCCACCTTCCTCCTCAGTGGGGACCCCCAAACAGCTGACATCATTCTCCTCTTCTCCATTTTATCCTCACAACAACCCTGCGAGGTCAGTTAGGCTGAGAGTGTGTGGCTGGCCCAAGTCACCCAGCGAGCTAGCTTCCTTGGCAGAGTAGCAGTTTGAACCTGGGTCTCCCGTATCCTAGAACGGCACACTCTAACAACTACACAACACTGTTTCTATCAACACCCCATATGTTTCTTTTCCTGTTGTATCTGTGGAGGCAATAACTATCTCTGTGTAACTTTAAGCAGGAAAATGGCAGGGGGGGTAGAAATGGTTAAGCGCCTTTTGCCTGCAGTTGTGGCTCTAATGAGATCTGGGCCCTCTGCAGCTGCTCTTAGGCTTTAAAGAAATGTTGGATCAAATCCATTCCCGGAACTCATAGAATCACAGAATCATAGAGCTGGAAGGGACCCTAGAGGCCATCCAGTCCAACCCCCTGCTCAGTGCAGGATCAGCCTAGCGCATCCCTGACAAGTGTTTGTCCAGCTGCTGCTTGAAGACTGCCAGTGAGGAGGAGCTCACCACCTCCCTAGGCAGCCGATTCTACTACTGAACTACTGTTACAGTAAAAAAAAATATATTTCCCTAATAGCCAGCCGGTACTTCTCCGCCTGTAATTTAAACCCATTATTGCAAGTCCCATCCTTTGCTGCCTACAGGAACAGCTCCCTGCCCTCCTCTCCCACCATCTTTTGCAAGGCTGGGATCAAACAAGAGGCCCATCAGTTTCTAAGCTGTCGGTCCATGTTTGTAATAGGACGACACGTTTCAGGATGTTATGGAAATGTCTGCAACATCAAGATCTACACTGTGATCAGGATAGTGATTTGGATAAAGCCCAGCCCCCTGCTTCTGTTCCGCTGTTGCAAATCCCTTCCATATCTTCTCTGTCAAATGTAATTTGTAAATCTCCTGGGCAGGAAAAGGGAGGAATGGACGGGGAGGGCTCCTGTTCCCACTCTTAACTTCAGAGGCCCAGGGCAAGATCCTTGACACATCTATAAAGTGTGAATATTAATGACCCAGTTCACAGGGCTAAGCAAAGATGGAAGGTAATTGCTGTACTTTGCTTTATTAAGGAGCGCTGGGGATGGTGGTGTCGTTAACTTTTCAAATATCCATTCGAAATGGATCTCGCAGGCCCGAGTCACTGACAAGGAGCCCTCCTGGAACCCACCAAAATAATTCAGCCCCTCACTTCCCACAGGGGCTACCTGAGATGTCTTCTGGAGAGTCACAAATCTGGAGCTGCGGTCCTCCACTGTTGCCCCCTCCAGCATCTGGCTTTCACAGGTAAATCTGCCTCTGAATTTCGAAGTTCTGTTTCGATAGCATACCTAAAAGCCATTGACGGATCTGCCCTCCCTGACTTTATTATTTTTTAAGAACTTTATTGACATTCAGAGCACGTGAACGAAACCTGCATTTAGAAGAGCACAAGTGGAGACCCGCGAGAAAGTTGCGTGATGGTTATCCCATTCCTCACACCTTTGCTTCTTCCCCTCTGCCCCTACCTCTCTCACCCTCTTTCTCCCTTCTGCCCCCCATTTCTTACTCTACCTCTCCTCCATGCATGTGACTTCCTCTCTCTTTCTGACCCATCATCATTCTCTTTGTTTTTCTGCCACCCCACCTCATCACTCTTTCTCTTTCTGCCCCCACCACTCTCCCAGCATCCTGCCTGCTTCCTCCCCCACCCTGCACAGCAGCAGCATGGTTGCGGTGTTCCCAGCTACCCACCTGCTTCCTCTCCTCCCACAGCAGCAGTGGCAGCTCTCCAGGAATCACAACAGAGCTCCCAGCTACAGAGATCAATTCACCTTAGGGCTGCCAGCTCCAGGTTGGGAAATTCCTGGAGATTTGGGGGTGGAGCCCTGGTGAGGGTTGGGGAGGCAAGCAGCCTCAGCAGGGTATAATACCATAGAGTCAACCCTCCAAAGCAGCCATTTTATCCAGGGGAACTGATCTCTGTGACCTGTACAGCAGTTGTAATTCTGGGTGATCTCCAGCCTTCACCTTGAGGCTGGCAATGGTATTCTCATGGAGGAAATGGCTGGTTTGGAAGGTGGAGTCTATAGCATTGTACTGGTCTGAAGTTCCTCCCCTCCTCAAATCCCACCCTCCTCAGGCTCCACCCCTCAAATGTCCAGGAATTTTCCAACCTGGAGCTGGCAACCCTATTTCCTTCCCATCCAACAGCCAACCTACCTTTATCTGCCTCTCTGTCTTCCGCTTTCCATCTCCATCCCCCTCCCCCACAGTGTCTTTCTTCACAGTGGGGACCAAAGCAGCTTACATTATTCTGTTCTCCTTTTTATCTGCACAACAACCCTGTGAGGTTGGTTAGGCTGAAAGTATGTGACTGGTCCAAAATCACCCAGTCAGCTTCCACCGCAAGATGGGGATCTAAACCTGGGTCTTGCAGACCCTACTTTGAACCTCTAACTCTTAATATAACACTGGCTTTCATAGGGTGGCTGCTGATGAACAGTAGCAAGCAGCGAAGCCTAGTTGTCATGTAAATCAGGTGGTATCAAGTCACCCAGAGAGTGCTGCCTAGCAGTGTTCCCTCTAAGCTGAGTTAGTGTGAGCTAGCTCACAGTTTTTTAGTCTCCAGCTCACACATTTTTGTGTTAGCTCAGGAAGGAGGGCTCCAGAGCAAACTATTTTATGCAGTAGCCAAATTGCTCACTCACAACTTTAATGCCAGTAGCTCACAAAGTAGAATTTTTGCTCACAAGACTCCACAGCTTAGAGGGAGCATTGCTGCCTAGGGATGCCAGCCTCCAGGTAGGACCCTGGGGATCATCTGGAATTACTACTCATCTCCAGACTACAGAGATAACTTCCTGTGAAGAAAATTGATGCTTTGGAGGGTGGAGTCTGCCAGTGGCCGGGGAAGACCTGGCAACCCTAGACTGCTGCTAGGCCTAGGGTTGCCAACCTCCAAGTGGGACCTGGAAACCCCCCAGAATTACAACTGAACTCTAGACAGCAGAGATCTGTCCCCCTGGAGAAAATGGCTGCTTTGGAGGATGGACTCTGTGGGATTATACCCAGCTGAGACCTCTCCCTTCCCCAAACCCAGACCTCATGTGATGTTCTCTTGCCAAAGTGGTAGACTTCCTTAGAGTCTACCACAGAAACTCTAGGAATTCCCCAGCCTGGCACTGGCAACCCTCGTCAGGCCTGGCCCCATGGATCCCTCCCTCAATGGCCAAAATAGGCCAAGAAAGGGCCCTTCCCCTCCCTTTTACTGACAGTTAGAAGCCCTCCCCCCCCCCATGTTCTAATCTCTCACCGTTGATGCCTGTAGAACCCTGCAGAGGCCATTTCAAAAGGTATTGGATGAATTTAACCGTCCCTGTAGGGTTTTTGGTTTTTTTAACTTTTTGGATTTTTCTTGAGACCCAGGAAGGCCCCTGAGTATGTAGGAAAAGCTGTTGGGGGAGAGTGAGCCCTCTGTTGGTGGAAATAAGTATCTGCAAAGAAAAAAGAACATGCTCATCTCTTCTCTCCTTATTATATATATATATATATTATTATTATATATAAAAGAGTAGTGGGGACCAAAGTTCTAAAATGCACTCCTTTAGTGTTAGGCCGAAAAAACTGCCACTCGGAAGACACTGGCTGGGTTCATTGGCTGCTTTGTGCAGTCCCGCCCAGCGTTCCAAGGTCATTTACATATGGAAGCTGATTGGACTACATTCTGAGGTGGCCCCCATATGACAGCCAATGTGACGTAGCAGTCAGGGCTTCAGAACATGGGAGAGGCTTCAGGTGTGTGGGGGGTGGAAAGCTGAAGAGTGAGGGGGAAATAAAGGTAGGTTGATGATTGACTGGGAAGGAGATAGGGTTGCCAACTCCATGTAGGAAATTCCTGGAGATGTGAGGGATGGAGCCTGGAAAGGGTGAGGTTTCAGGAGGTGTGGGACCTCGGACAGGTACAAAGCCATAGACTCCACCCTCCAAACCAACTATTCCCTTCTGGGGAACCATCGTTGCCAATCCCCAAGTGAGGACTGGAAATCACTCAAAATTACAACTGTTCTTTAAGTAGCAAAGATCAGTTCCTCTGGAGAAAATGGTGGACTCAGTGTCATTATACCCTGCTGAGGTCACCACAGCAAATTGACACTGAGTGTCCAAGGCCGGGGCACCCGCCCAGAGCCTCTTTCTAGAGGCCGTTGTATTTATTTCCACAACGGGCCTTTTTCCTAGTTAGATATATATATGTTTGGCCTCCTAGTGGTGAACTGCGGCTTTATGCAAGTGACGTAGACCTCTGTCTGGCAGAGGGAACATAATTTGGGGCTTATGGAATTGCTTGACAGCTGGTTGGCGGCATTTACTAGCAGCAATCTCTTCAGCCTTCATAATCTGAACTGAATGAGCACAGGCCCTATGATGGGCACCCATATTCCAATAGCACTGTGTAACAGCTCCAGCAGTTGTCAGATTCCTGTATTCCCTTTACATGTTGTGAGTTCCACTATGAGAACCCGCAGCCAAATATCAAAAAAATGTCACTTTCAACAGAGACTTCTCATAAACCTGTCCACAGTACATAGTTTCCCCAGAAGATTTCATTTTCTTCAACTGAGAAACCAAGTACCAGAAACAGGACTTTGCAACAACATGATTAGGAGCAAAGATGGGCATATGGTAGAGGGGTGTTGTTGGACACTTTGGAGGAGTGGGAAGGTTCCCAACAGCTTGGTATTACCTAAGAGTGCCCAACACCTTCATGGCTCTGCCTCTCTTTGCAGCCACCTAGGGAAACAAAAGCCTCACTGACTTTATTAATAGGGCTAGCCTATGAAGCTTCATTTCTGCACTCTACTTTTAATCCATGTTCACCACGGTGTCCTCCCAGCAATTCTGCACTAAATTTGAATTCATCCTTCTTTTTAATCCAGGTTTTTTTCCCCATTCTGCACTAAAACTGAGTTCAACCTTCTTTTTATCGGCAGAAAGCCAGTGTTTCACGCGCCCAATCTCCACGGAGGTCGGGTGTGCGAGGAAACGCCAGCTCCCTGTGGGGGGGATGTCCCCAACGTGACGTCATCACGTCAGGGATGCCCCGCCCCCTCCAGAAACACCCCCCAAAGTCCCCCGTTGGGGGTGAAGATGGGATTTGGCAACCCTGGTGGTCAGCCCAGTCTCAGCCTGCTGTTGCCCTGGGGTTATTTGGATGCTGTTTTGCCGTGGACTTAAATTGCCTCGACTCGAACACTGAGAAAATCCGGAGCGGCAGGCAAATGCGGAAAGGACCCATGTCTTTTCAGACTCCAACTCAAGCCTATTCATGGAGCTTGTCCCAGGAAAACATCCTTTGGATCGCACTACTAATCTAGCCAGTGCTTATACAGAATCAGAGAGGCCTTCCAAAGCCACTGAGGCAATGCAACAATTGCCAGAAAATGGAAGAAAGCGCCAAGGTACAAAAAATGCCACTGGGGGGGATCTTGCTCTTGATATCCATGCCACAGATGCATCTGTTGACTAACTCTTCCCCCCTGCAGCTCCAGCCCCTCTCCTTGCCTGGGAATGTCTAACCCAGGGGTCCCCAACTTTGGAATTCTGCCACAGTGAGGTGGGCACAGCCACAAAATGGCTGCTGCAGCTTACCCTCAGTCCTACAGTGAAGACACTTGTCCTGTAGTGGCAGCTACTGCCAAAGCACCATTTTTAAAAAATCTGCACAGCCAATAAAATCTCCAGTGGCCAATCAGAAACTTTGCTGGGCAAAAGTCCCCCCTGGTGCCCACTCACTTTCTGAAAACACTTGCTGGGCACCAGGAAAGGTGTTGGAGAGCAACCTGACATCCACGGGCACCATGCTGGAGACTCCTGTTCTGACCAGTTAGCAAGGCACTAGAATAAATATCTGGTTAGAAGACTTTCACCTGCTGCTGAATGCTGGAAATAATTTTGTTCCAGTTTAGAGCACTTCTGATATTTCGGAATGAGTCTTGTCTGGGCGCATCTTCCTCAGTGGATCTTCATCAATACAATTCCAGCTGTTCGTCCCTACCCGTAATTCACAGCCCCTTTGCCTCTGTTTTTTAAAACACCCTCTCCGTCCATACAATTTTTATGCCGTTTGCTCATCCCGCTCTCTGTAGTACTGGAATACTCATTTCCTACAGCTTATATTTTCCAAAGCGTTTTTCTTCTTCTCAAAACAGTGAATGCTCGTAAATGTATTTTTGGATTAAATGCCCCTCCCTCCCCTGCCACTTCCATCTTCAGTCCCCTTGCCTGACCCAGATTTTCTTAAAAACAAAAAAGGCAATGCATCTGTGTTACACAATGGAAACCAACTGCCTGCCTCCAGTTCTGGTTTATGTCCCGCCATCTGAAAAGGCCTTGCTGGTTCGGCTTCCTGTTGCCACCTCTGAAAGGGGAGGAGCGTTCAAGGCTTTCAGAAAGAAGTGTTGGTAACTGCATCTTCTCCTGAGTTGTATCCAGGGGTCGTTTCGTAGAAAAAGAGCTAGGGGAACTCATTAGCATAATTCATTAGCATATGCCACACCCCCTGACATCATAAGGCCTGGCGGTGGACCTGCAAGGCCGGCGGGAGTGCGAGGAAGCCCCGCCAAGGCCCTCCCTGGCCCTAGGCAGGCAGGGGTGGGGAGAGGCGGGGAGGAAGCAACTTCCCCTCCCTCTTCTCCTGCCTCATCCTGGCTGAATGAGGGCCGGAAGCGGGGCGGCTGGAAGCAGGGGGCGGGGCTTCGTCGTGTGCCCCCTCCGCACCTCACCCGGGGGGACTGCGATCCCCCACGATCCACCCCCGAATCGACCTCTGGTTGTATCTCCAGCCCATGAAGGAGTCCAGCCATCTCGTGTTCATTTCAGGCAACCCCAATTCTTGGCTTCTGTCCTCTCCCTTTCAGTAGTTCCTTTGGAAAGGCGAAGGGAACGTAGAGGTGTTTCATGCCAAAGTAAAGCCCAAAACCTCGACTCTTTCTTCTTTCCCATGATTCCCTCTTCATCTTATGTCGTTACCACAGCAGCCTGGTTACCTCAGCAGCTGCCTGGCAGTAATTAGAGGAGTATAAATCACAGCACAGATGCTGGGACTGGCATTATTTTGTCAGCCTGAGGTCTCTCAGCCCAGCCAGGTCATGGGCTGAGCTGTCACGAAACTCAACATGGTGCCTCCATCAGCACACTGTGCAAAGTGCTGTCAACGATTCGGGCCCGGTAAGGCCAGTAGGGGGCATCCCCCTGGGACAGGAGCAGTCTTCCTGCATCTACCCAAGTGCCTAATACGAATTCACATCCTGAACTCGATGTCTTTTCTGTCACCTGAATTGTCAACTACATTCTTAGTATCATCCAAGACTTTCTTCTGTGTTTTCCACTTTTCACAGCACAAGAGATCCAGGCCCAGCGATAATCTGCAACCCACTAGGCCACATTCCTATTGAGAAATAGTGATCTGGCCTGTTGATCCCACTTTCCTAACTTCCAGGAATAACACATGTTGGTTCCACCTTGTCCTTTGCGTCTGGAATTTGGCCACTCATAGCTTTTCCCAGACAATCCAGATGTCACTAACATCCTGTTGCATTCCAGTGGTTTCTGTGTTGATTTCCCATCTTTTCAGGCCTGATTTGCGGCTGTTTTTATGCATTTACAGCTCCAGGTTTTTCCATCAAAATACTACTGAGGTATCTCAGGACTGCTGTCCCTTTAAAATTTCACCTCTCCACTTTTCTTCCAGCATTATTAAATACTGTCTGTTCCCTCTTGAAATTGGCCAGTTCTGTCTTGTAGGGGTGAGGAGTTTGGGGAGAATCCTAGAGCTTCTGGTTCTGTGCTGGAAGTGATGTCAGTACAACACTGAATTGTACCTCCCACTTCCCTCCTGCCTTCTAGTCAAGTGTTGGTGGGGAATGGGGGTATAGGCCAGGAGATCTCCCATGGGAGATTTGGTCTTTCTAGTCTCACTGATCGGTAACTTTGTGAATGAACAAATAAATAATATGATTAGAGATTTACCTGATTCCAGACGTGTGTGTGTGTGTGTAACTCTGAGTGACACCCTGAATTTTCCCTGATTGGATTGGATGGCCTGGAGCTGGAGGTAGAAGCACTCTCACCACAGAAGCACTCCTTTCTATAAAAGTACATATTCATATTCTAGGGCTACCAGAAACTCCTGTAAAGAACAGACGACATCCCAACACAGAACAGAACTGCATGCTGATGCATCTTTAAGGGATTGGCGAGAGAGAAGTCAGAAAGACTGGGACCCTGTTCTGCTCAGATACAACAGGCCTGAATTGTTACCTGTTGATTGTTGTTGTATATTCTTGGCCCCGATCACATGCAAAATTTGCCGTGCCGGCCGGATTTTACTGGCACGATCAAACAGACACATCTGGCCAGCGTCCTGCCCCCGTTGACAACCCGTAGCAGTCAGCTAAAGAAGCAGAGTAAAAAACAACCATGGAAAGTCCACTATCAAACAAGGTTGCGACAGGCTGAGGACAGAGTTGCCAGTGTGATCGCTCCGGCGTGCTCCGATCGCATCACTGGTTCCTGGATGAAGTGTATCGGAAGCCGGCTGCAAGGAATAACACCTGCTTCAACCTCCGTTGCGTCGGATCGCAAAGCGGCGGGTCAAATTACCAAGGCACAAACAGCCTCCCCCCCCCCCCCCGTATTTTCCGGCATGTGTGACTGGGACACTTAATTATTTTTCCAGATACTATGTCTTTTGAAGTTCATTTATTGTTATTTTCATATATAAAAGTATCACAAGATGGGATCACATTGCCATAGACATGAAGTCTCTCAGTTCTTTAATAAAAATAAATACATACTTGTTTGATATTTCTCTTTGAAACAAATAGAAGTTACAAAAAAAAGAACTGCTTGTGGTTACACAAATGCAGTGAATGTCTTGTGTGCACAAGCACTGATGACTGGCTGAGAGGCACTCTGCTCATGCCCAGAGAGACTCTCTTCTATGAACAGGTACAGAGAAGCAACTTTCTTCACTGGAGCTCTGGAGGTTCAACAACGATTTTGCAGCACAGGATAGGTAGATCTTGTAGTATGTTTCTGCATCTAGCAGGGTTCAATCGACATAGCAACTTCTAAAAGAATGTTTCCCTTTAGCAGTGTGTGCCCTTCAGATCTCAGATCCATTCTGCATGGTCTGGGAAGCGAATCCTGGCACTGAAAGCAGTTTACAGAATGCAGCTCTGGGGAGTCTTGGCTGACCATAGGAGAAAAATAAAAATGACTCAGTCTTCCTAATAAGTTACTATGGAAGTTTGTATTAGCAGGTCCAAGAGAGAATGCCTGCCTGTCTCCTTGTGTGCCTGGATGTGAGAGATGGCAGGGAAAAGAGAGAATAGGAGAAAAGAATTGGAGAGGTAGGAAATCAAGAAGAAAAGGTCTTCATAGTTCTCCAGTATACTTTGATCTTGCTCTGGCAACACAACACAGAGACTCTGGCTCCAACTCACACCCCTCCCCATCTCAAAAGCATCTCACCACTTCTGTTGCCCCTGCAAACAGTGCAGAGTCTGCCACCTGGTGGTGTATTGGAAGAATGCTCTTTTTCGGCAGCCTAATTTCAAGGCAAAAGCCAACAAAAACCAGCCCCCTTTCAGGGATCAGATTCAAAGTTTTGATTGGGGGGAGGACTTCAGATTTTGAAGAAGAGGAGTAGGTTTTTATACCCCACTTTTCTCTACCTCAAGGAGTCTCAAAGCGACTTACAATCTCCTTCCCTTCCTCTCCCCACAACAGGAACCTTGTGAGGTAGGTGCGGCTGAGGGAGTTCGGAGAGAACTGGGACTGGCCCAAGGTCACCCTGCTGGCTTCATGTGGAGGAGGACCGGGGAATCACTGCTCTTAACCACTGCACCACACTTTGCTTGTGAAGCTCAATACTGGAAGGATTCTTGCGAGTTGTTCTTCAGACTCACAAAGGAGTTCTTTCTTTAGGAAATTCTTGCTGTGATAGGTTCTGGGGCCTTGAGACCTGAGCAGCTGCTGCTGCCTGGAGGTTGTGATCAGGAAGAGTGGTCCGAGAGGTGAGGAAGCCAAAACACACGCTCTCTTTGTCTCTTGCTCTCACACCCAGAGTACTTCTTGGTCCGAGAGGTGAGGAAGCCAAAACACACACTCTCTCATTCTCTCTCGCTCTCACACACAGAGTGGGAGGGCTTCTGGTGTCCTGGCCCCACTGCTGGACCTCCTGATGGCACCTGGTGTTTTTGGCCACTGTGTGATGCAGAGTGTTGGACTGGATGGGCCTTTGGCCTGATCCAACATTGACATCTCTTATGTTCTTATGTTCTCTTACTTCTTCACTCAGATCCTAAACAACCTCCAGGTGGCAGGAGATCTCCTGGAATTACAACTGTATCCAGGCTTCAGAGATCTGTTCCCCTGGAGAAAATGGCTGCTTTAGGAAGGTGAACTCTATGGCAGTTCTACCCCACTGGGGTCCCTCCCCAGGCTCCGCCCTTAGAACCTCCAGGAATTTCCCAGCCCAGAGCTGGTAACCCTGACACACACAATATCTACAACACGTTTTGCTATTTTTCAGGCCTGTCTCAAGATCGAGACTACAGAGCCTGCTGAGCCAAGCCTCCAAGACTGGTCAATGGGGAGTTGGCTGGCTTTCCCAAGATGCCAAGGCTATATTCCAAAACGTTTGCTACCTGGACAGTTTTTTCCCTAGTTATAGCCACCTTTCCTGGTGCCCACCATGTGCTTTCAGATAGTGGGGAGGGCTGGGTAGCACTTTTGCCCAGCAGGGCTTCTGATTGCCTGTGCAGATCAAAAGGCATCCTGTTAAACAGAGCTTCTGAAATTTTGGAGAGCTACTATTAAGAGTTATAGATAAACTTGTTTTCTGACATCCTGTGGTTGGTTTCGCCTCCTGCAGCAGCCATTTTGTGATTGTGCCCACTGCCCTGTGTCAGAATTTCAAAGGTGCCTACCAACTCAAAAAAGCTGGGGACCCCTGCTGTCGTGCATTCTTTGTGGGGCTACCAATCAAAATTGTTTAGAATCTTTGTTCTGTATAGACTGTGGCAGGTCGATTTGAGTGGCATTAAATACAATGAATACATCTTGTCTTTTAAAAAAGAGTTAAGCTGACTGCCAATTAGCTTCTGAATTAATTTAAATCTCAAAATGTCCTGAAACAAGTTTATTTAAGGGACTGCCTGCTCCTATACAAATTGGCTGACCGTGTAAGGCCCTCTTTGCAGGTCCTGTTGTGTGTGCCTCCCTCTGAGATGAGAGCAGGGCCTTCTCTGTTGTAGCACCTCATTTGTGGCATATCCTCCTGTCATGATCTGTGTAGGACTGGGAGCAAGGCCTAGTGCGGCCTGGTCCCAGGAGAGTAGGGTTTCCAAGTACCTACCTACGAACCGGCGGGGGACACATGCTTCCCCGCCAGAAGATTCTTGCTTGTAACACAGGCGCTGCACTATTCCGTCAGCCAGACATGATGTAGGCACGTAGCTGGGTGATGCTCTGGTAATGGAGCTGGAGTACCATCGAGTTTCCAGCCCCATTGCTAGAGCGTTGCCCGGCTACGTGCCTACGTCATGTCTGGGCGACGGAATAGTGCAGCGCCTGTGTTTTCCCCGTGGGAATGGTCCCATGAAGAACTACATTATCCCCCGCCGAATCAAGGTAAGTACTTGAGAGCCCTGCAGGAGAGACCTGCATGGCAGTGGAAAGCAGACATAGCCTACAGTCCCCACAATGCTTAGCGACAGTTGTAAGCAATCAGTGTTCAGGGATTGTGTGAGGGAATGGGACTTAAGCTTTGAGGGCTGAAAAACTGTGTTCTTTCTCTTCTGTGGTCTTGTCTCTCATAGAACTAAACTGAGGGGACAGTCTGGTCTGAGGAAAAGATCCCTCACTTGGGACAGAGTGAGTACAGGCAGGAGGCCTGGTATAAGAGGGCTGTGAGCCTTGAAATAGTAACTAGTTAAGCAAAATAGGTAGTCGCGTTAGATTTGATTATTTTGCCTTTAAACACTGTTATATATTTTAAGCACCTTGTCTTATTTTCAATGCCCCATTACTGTGTTAATAAACCATTTGTTTAATGTTCTCTGCCTGATCATCACGCCTATATTTTCTCGGCTTAGAGGGGGCATTTTAGTTGGGCTTGGGAGGGTACTCTGGGCCTTCCCAAGGGACCCTAAGTCCAGAGTGGTGGCAGACAAAGGTGGCGACCCACAGGGGGTCATGACACCTCTTACTCATTTGCACTAAGATTTTTGAGTTTTCACCACCACAAGAGGACTTATTGGTTGGGCCCCAACATTACTTCATTTATATGCCACCTTTTTGTCCCAGCGGGACTCCAAAGAAGCTTACGGTGCTCTCCTTGCTTTCATTTTATCCTGATAACAACAACTCTGTGAGGTAGGTTAGGCTGAGAGTATGTGACTTTCCTGAGGTCACCCTGCAAGCTTCCGTGGCAGAGTGGAGATTCGAACCTGGGTCTCCCAGATCCTAGCCTGACACTCTAACCACTGCCCCACACTGGCTCTTATTGAATTCTGTTGAATCCCCCCTGATTCCTGCTATCTGCTCTGACTGCTCTTGATACTGCTGGGACTAATAACTTTTAGTGGATGGTGTTCCCCAGCCTTTGAATAATTTCATTCTGTGGTGTGTTCAGATTTCCCCCCTGGCTATTTTATCCTTATTAATTTTTGTGAGGTAGAGAAATCCTAAATCTTCACCAACAGCTGTTAATGCCCGTAGGACAGCACTTGGTGAAGGTGGTAGTGGTGGAGAGTGTCATCAGGTGCCACTCCCAGCTGACTTATGGCCACCCCTAGAGTTTTCAAGGCAAGTGATGCTGAGAGGTGGTTTGCCATTGCCTGCCTCTGCATCACCGTCCTGGACTTCCTTGGTGGTTTCTCATCCAAACCGGTACCGACCCTGCTTAGCTTCCGAGATCTGATGAGACTGGGCTAGCCTGAGTGGGTGGTAATTTCTGCTGGTTTCCCTCTCCTACTTCAGTCTTCTGTTTTGCTGCTACACTGTTCCCCAGGGTCCCTGGACCCCCCCCCGGAACAGAATTTAAGGACGATGTGGTTTGCAGTAAGAGGTAAGAAGTGGAGAGCTCCCATGCAGTGGGATTCCCTCCTTTTCCTGGGAACCAACCCTATATATTTTTATTTCATCTCTCTTTTACTTCTTCTTGTTGAGAGCTGCTTTGGGAATAATTTTTGTAGAGCTTGCAGGAGGGTGTGTGTGCAGGGCTATTTTTGGGCAGGAACGCACAGGAACGGAGTTCCGGCTGGCTCCCAAGTTGGCCACGCCCAGCAGGAACTCATTAGCATAATAGGCCACACCCAATAGCAGAAACTCATTAGGACTGGCTACTTTAGGGGTGTGTGGCCTAACATGCAAAGGAGTTCCTGCTACAAAAAAAGCCCTCAGGCACTCATTAGCATAATAGGCCACACCCAATAGCAGAAACTCATCAGGACTGGCTACATTGGGGGTGTGGCCTAACATGCAAAGGAGTTCCTGCTACAAAAAAAGCCCTAGGTTTTGACAACAAGGTAAACAGAATAAGAAGCAAAAGGTGGGTGTGGCTGGATGACTATACTTCTGGTAACATGGGGGTGTGGCCTAATATGCTAAGGAGCTATGCTCTCATGGGTGTGGCTGGGTATGCTAATGAGTTTCTGTTGTTGGGTGTGACCTATTATGCTAATGAGTTCCTGCTGGGCTTTTTCTACAAAAAAAGCCCTGTGTGTGTGTGTATACATAAGATTTCAAAATAAGGAGTGGTATGCATCCTCCTACAACTCCAGGTTGGGAAATTCCTGGAGATCTGGGGGTGAAGCCTGGGGAAGGCGGGATTTGGGGATAGACAGAAGGGACCTCAGTGAGGTACACTGCCATAGAGTCCACCCTCCAAAGCAGCCAGGGAAATGGCTCTGTGTAGCCTGGAGATCAGATGTAATTCTGGGAGGATAATTATTTATTAGGTTTTTTAAAAACTCGTGGCTCACCTGAAGGGTCTCGCGACGACTTACAACATCAAAACAGTATAAATAAGTTAAGAACAGCCTAAGAGTAGACAAACATAAAATATTAACATTAAAATGTGAAACTATTAAAATGTGTGGCGAGCACCATCCGCTAACAAAGCAACTCAAACCTGTGGATTACACTTCAAAGACCAATCTAAACAATTCAGCCTTGCTTGACCTGCCAGAACTAAACAAGCCCATTGGGGCATAGGTGTCATCCGAGACTGCATTCCACAGGGTAGGGGGGCACCACTTAGAAGGCCCTTCCCCTGGTGACAGCTAGCCAAGCCATCCTGGGGCCAGGCTCCGGAAAGAGGCCCCTACAGGATGATCAAAAGGAGCACAGGGGGTTGTATTAGGGATCTACCTGGAGACTGGCAATCCTATCCGTGAAATTACCCAGTTTAATATTTCCTTCAAGTATCCCGCCTTCTTCTCGTTGGATATTGTCACTCTGCATGCAAGAGGATCTGGGAGGGGCTAAGAGAATTCTCTCACTGGGGTACACTTGGCAGTTGGTCCCACCCTCTCATCAGCTGCTTGGGCTGCTGCTTGCATTCTGTGTTTCATCCTATATAGGACCTCTTCTTCTTGGTCTAGTGGTTGTGGACTCTAATCTGGGAGAACTGGGTTTGAGTCCCCATTCCTCCACTTGCAGCTGTTGGATGACCTTGGGCAAGCCATTGTCCTGTCAGAGCTGTTCTTGAAAGAGCTCTCTCAGCCCCACCTACCTCACAGGCAATGTTCTCTCTAAGCTGTGGAGTCTTGTGAGCAAAAAGTCTACTTTGTGAGCTACTGGAATTAAAGTTGTGAGCGAGCAATTTGGCTGCTGCATCAATTAGTTTGCTCTGGAGCCATCCTCCCTGAGCTACGACAAAAATGTGTGAGCTGGAAGCTGAAAAACTGTGAGCTAGCTCACACTAACTCAGCTTAGAGGGAACACTGCTCACAGGGTATCTGTTGTGGGGAGGGGAAGGGAAAGGCGTTTGTAAGCTGCTCTGACACTCTGAGTGAAGGGCAGGGTATAAATCCAATCTCCTCCTCCTCCTCTTCTCCTCCTCCTCCTCTTTTACCTGGGCTTGGAGCTGTAGCAAGTTAACCTTTCTGAAGTTAATCCATTCGCAATACATTAAGTGTACCTACAAGAATGTATCATGTAAGATGTGGTTCTATTTTTGTAAGTAATATTTATTTCTCATTACCAGTGGAGTCAGATCATCTTTGTAATTTGTTTCAACAGCATTTTCCCTTAACCGGGAAACATTAAGAATTGGGGATACTGGCACATGCAACAAGCCCCACCCCCTGCTCCCAGCAGCCCTCAGTCCAGTAAGAAAGAAGCAGCCAGGTAAGTTGCAGAGCTCCCCACAGCCCCCCAGTCCAAAACAGTCCAGTGGCACCTTTAAGACCAAGTTTTATTCAGGTACAAGCTCTCCCTCCTCTGTGAGGGCAGATCTGCGCACTTCCCCCCCCCATACCTAGCAATCCAAAACAGTCCAGTGGAGCCTGAGCGGTGGGTGTTGCCTTCTGACACACTTCCAGTGATGTCAGGGGGTGTGGCATATGCAAATAAGTTATGCTAATGAGTTATGCTAATGAGCTCCTGCACCTCTTTTTCTGCGAAATGAATCCTGGGGATACTACATAAAGCTTCTATGTTCCCAAGGCAAATAATATAAATATAGGCCCCGGTCACACAGGCCGGATATCGCGGGGGGAGGCGTGGCTAATTGCCCCGGCGCAGTTTGATGCGTGATTACACAATCAGATGCGCCGGCGGCACACGACGGGTCCTTCCCTCGGCGCCGGCGGGTAAACGAGAAACCGGAGGGGAATGCTGCGCGCCGGCGCGATCACACCACCGGCGTCTGGAGGCAGCTCGTGGCAAACATTTACTAGCACCTTGGAGGTACTAGTTTTTAAGGCGCATAGTCGGCGGTAAGCCACAGGTGCGCTCCACTTCCGAGATGTTGGGGTGTGATCGCGCCCAGATAATCCGCCCACCATCCGTGTCTCTCCCACGGCAACTTTGCCATGTGACGGGGCCCATATTTACATTTAACCCAATACTTCTTTGCTCGGGAACAGGATTTTGCTTTTTAGGAAATACCAACACTTCTGGGTATTTTTATTCCCTCTATAATGACGATGGCTCCATCCGTATATTGGCAGACTGAGGCAGGATTAGTGTGATGCTCAACCTCCCCCTTCTGCTCACCACAGAGTGGCATAAATTTTCCAGGCATTCTTTGAACCCTCCCTCACGGCTCACGGCTTGGGAGTTACAGCTCCTCCCAGTACTCATCAGAAGGAGGAGATGCTTGAGACGTTCCAATCCCAGAGGCCTCTTGGAAGACTCTTTGCTCAGGGAGTCATTCCTGAAGAGTTTATAGATGAACTGTGAGATTTATACCCCTTAAGTGTGAACCAGGGGCAATATATCCAGCCTGCGCTGCCTCAGGACGCATCCATGAACAGAAATATGAACAAGAAATACAAGTCCCTCTCTCAGAGATATATGGCTGGATATGGAGAGTCCCTATGTGATGTCAGAACGGGGTCCGTGCCGCTGTGGGGGGCACGTTCAGTCAAAGGAACTCAGGTAGCAGTTATTGGGGGAAGCACTTCTCAAAGGATTATGGGAAGCTTCCACAAGTTACAAGAGGGATTATTGAGCTAAGCAGTCTCCAGACTCCAGATAAGGCAGCTTATTTATCTGAATCTACTGTGAGTGACCATAAGGCCTAACTTCAGTGAGTGGAGGAAGGGGGATTCTCCTCATGTCACGTCCAAGTCCACCATGAGGACTTTCTATCAGATGGTCTCTACGGGTTCTCCAGTGGCATGGTGGCCCTATTCAGATCAAGGCTGTGCTGTGGGGGGCAGGGGCCTTAAGCCTTCCCCTTTTAGGGTTGCCAAACTCCAAGTGGAGCCTGGCAATCTCTTGGTGTTTCAATTGACCTCCAGACAACAGAGATCAGCTCCCCTGGAGAAAATAGCAGCTTTGGAGGGTGGACTCTATGGCATTGTACCCTGCTGAGGCCCCTCCCCTCCCCAGATCTCACTCTCCCCAGGCTCCACCCCCCAACTCTCCTGGTATTTGCGAACCCAGAGCTGGCAACCATACCCTCCATGCTGATTTCTCGACCTGAAGCAGCCGGGGGGTGGGGGGGGTTGCTGTTTGCCCAGCTGGGGGTTCCAGGCGTGCTGAAGGGGTCAGGTTCTCCAATGAAGGAAAAAGTGACTACCCAGGGCCATTTCAAGTCAGGAAAGCAGTGTGGCAGTGGCTTAAGTAAGTTCCTTCTCCATGTGCACCAAGGTACTGATCTGAATCAGGCCCCTAAGCACCTGGGAACTGAGCTCACCATGGGGAACTTACAACACACATCTGTTAGAAAGTTCTTGGTGCAGACCTGGATGTGACACAAAGACTGTATGATGTGTAGTTGGCCCCTGAGGAAATTATCTACTCCAGATCTTGCCTAAACATAGCAAACTGCCCTATATTGAGTTAGGCCGTTGGTCCATCTAGCTCATTATTGTCTAATCTGACTGGCAGCAGCTCTCCAGGGTCTCAGGCTGTGAAAGAAATGGCTATCTGAGATCCTTTTAACTGGAGATGCCGGGGATTGAAACTGGGATCTTCTGTGACTGAGCTGTGGCCCCATTCTGGCATATTTTACCCCTTCACACACAAACTAAGAACTGAAAAGGTGCCCCTGACTTATATAATCATAGAATCACAGAGTTGGAAGGGGCCATACAGGCCCTCTAGTGCAGGATCAGCCTAGAGCATCCCTGAGAAGTGTTTGTCCAGCCGCTGCTGAAAGACTGCCAGTGAGGGGGAGCTCACCACCTCCCTAGGTAGCTGATTCCACTGTTGCACAACTCTCACTGTAAAAAAGCTTTTCCTAATATCCAACTGGTACTTTCCTGCCCTTAATTTAAACTCACTTGGAGTCTCAGAGCGGCTTACAAACCCCTTTCCCTTCCCCTCCCCACAACAGAAACCCTGTGAGGTGGGTGGGGCTGAGAGAACTCTGACACAAACTGCTCTTTTTCAAGGACAGCTGTGCCAGAGCTTGTGACTGACCCAAGATCATATCAGCAGGTGCAAGTGGAGGAGTGGGGAATCAAACCCGGTTCTCCCAGGTTAGAGTCCGCACACTTAACCATTACACCAAACTACTACACCAAAATTTATTCCTTGCTTTTTCTCGACAATGAGGACCCAAAAGCAGCTTACAACACCATTCACTCCATCTCTATTTTCTTTTCACAACAACAACTCTGTGAAGCAGGTTAGGCTGAGAGTGTGTAACTGGCCCCAGAAGACTTGAGCCTGGGTCTCCCTGACGCTAGTGGGACGCTCTAGCCACTACACACGCTGGTGATCCTCCTGAAGCCTATGAGAGAGTCATAAGAAAGCATAAAGTATTGGGCAGAGATAGTAAGTCAGGACTTCTGAATTGCTGGGTATAGAAATCCTGTGTGCCGAATTCCAGAATAAAGGATATCAAAGAGGAGTTTGTGTTTGGAGTAGGCACAGCCGACATGGCTTGTGGTTCCTTCTAGTTGAATCAAGCAGTGGGCCTATCTCCCTTATAAATAAAAGCCAAATGGTGGTGGCACTTCTCTAGAACATTCCACACGCTCCAAAATCAGTTCGCTCTCTAATCTGTCATTCAGAGGTTCTCCCTATCCACTGGCTGCTTTGCCTGAGTCCTGCCTCCAACATTCTAAACATTTTGCTGTTCCTCTCCCCCCCATAGCCAGTCAGAACACAGAGGTTATTTGCATATGAAGCCTCATTGGCCTCTGCCTCAGAACACAGAGGTTGTTTGCATATGCGACTTGATTTACTTTTGCCTCTAACATTCTAAACAGTTTTGCTGTTCTGGGGTAAAATGTGTCCAATCTCCAGGTGAGGGCTGGAGATCACTCAGAATTACAACTGGTTTCCAGATGGCAGAGATCAGTTCCCCTGGAGAAAATGGTGGGCTCTGTATCCTTATATGCTGCTGAGGTGGCCCCCGTATGACAGCCAATGTGACGTAGCAGTCAGGGCTTCAGAGCACGGGAGAGGCTGCAGGTGTGTGGGGGTGGAAAGCTGAAGAGTGAGGGGGAAATAAAGGTAGGTTGATGATTGGCTGAGAAGAAAATAGGGTTGCCAACTCCAGGTGGGAAATTCCTAGAGATGTGAGGGATGGAGCCTGGAGAGGGTGAGGTTTCAGGAGGTGTGGGACCTCGGACAGGTACAAAGCCATAGACTCCACCCTCCAAACCAACTATTCCCTTCTGGGGAACCATCGTTGCCAATCTTCAGGTGAGGGCTGGAGATCACTCAAAATTACAACTGTTCTTCAGGTAGCAGAGATCAGTTCCTCTGGAGAAAATGGTGGACTCAGTGTCATTATACCCTGCTGAGGTCGCCACAGCAAATTGACACTGAGTGTCCAAGGCTGGGGCACCCGCCCAGAGCCTATTTCTAGAGGCCGTTGTATTTCTTTCCACAACGAGCCTTTTTCCTAGTATGTAATACAGAAGAACGTAGCCGCTGGTTATATATGTAGATATAGATATATAGATATAAAATCTTTATGGTTTTATGGTTCAGTGTGTGTGTGTGTGTGTGTGTGTGTGTGTGTGTGTGGTGTAGCGGTTGAATACAAATGACTTTTCCGAAATCACTTTCACACAAGCTGAAAAATGCACTTCCAGTCCACTTTCAATGCAATTTAGCAATTGTTTGGATGTGGACTTTGCTACGTCATGCAGTAAAATCCAGTTGCAAAGTACATTGAAAGTGGATTATTCAGCATGTGTGTTGAGGTCGAAGAGCTGGCTTAGCCTACGATAGAAAGGCACAGGATGCCCTCTAATGTACATCGGTGGAATTCATAACCAGGAAAACAAAAATATTGCAGAGTCTAAGGGATTGCCAGAAGTGCTTTGTTTCCAGGATCAGAGCTCAGGTGGAGTGAAGTCTTGAGCCCATATTTCTCAAGGGCATTACTGGCAGAAAGAAGTGAATGGGTTCAGCCAACTATGATGTGCTGGCATATGTTGTAGTGAGACTATGGGGATTACCATCATAATTTTTTTTTAAATAGTTTGCTGTGTAATCTTTTAAAAACTGTTAAGAGAGATTGTAGGTGTGACAAGTTGGGTGCTTTCACACACACTAAATAATGAACTTTCGGTCCACTTTGCAACTGCATTTGACTGCAAAATGGCATAATCACTTGCAAAAGGTTGCTGAAGTGGATTGAGGCTGCATTATTTAGCATGTGTGAAAGTGCCCAACATTTTTCACCCACACAGAGTACCTACCACCCTCCACCACCGCTCTCTCCCACAGGTTCAGGGTTACAGGTAGGTTAGGTAGTCACACATCACTACCCATCTTGCCTTTTTTTAAATATAGAGAGAGCCGTGACCATTTCACATCCCAGGTTCTCCCTCTTACTCACAGAGACACCGAAAGACATTGTAACCCAGCCCCCTTTAATAATCTCCCCGCAGACACTGCACAGAGCTATTGGGGTTGGGGACTGCTTCATTCACACGCTGCCACCATTCATATCTTAAAATATATAGAGACTAAAATAGTAGCTTGTGTGTGTGTGTGTGCTTCTACCAGCCCACAGGAATAAACAAACAAGGAGTTAACTTTTATTTCTGGTTCGAATATAACATTGGAGTAGGTCAGATAGAGGTTACAAAGTTTCTTTTCAATCAAACTTTTGAAATGTTTATTCCACCATTTATGACCTTTTGTTACAAGTTGACCCTTTTCAGTTAGCTTTTCTTCACAGCTTCACTTAGCCAGATTCATTTCTGGGGGAAACTGGAAGTGATGTCATGTTGCCCTAGGAGTCACTGGAAGCTCTATGGTAAAACCACAGAGTTTCCAGTAATTCCTAAAACAATGTGACGTTATTTCCATAAATGCTTTCACTTCTCAAGTAAAAGTGGGGAGGGGCTTGGTATGCAGAAGGTCCCAGATTCAATCCCTGGCATCGCCCGTTCAAGGATCAGGTAGTAGGTGATGTGAAAGACCTCCCCCTGAGACCCTGGAGAGCCGCTCCCAGTCTGAGTAGACAATACTGACTTTGATGGACCAAGGGTCTGATTCAGTATAAGGCAGCTTTATAAGTGTCCGTGTGTATATTCAGGCCACGTGCGATGCCAGCAATTAAAAAAACAACAAAACCACTGCCCAAAGGAGTGAAAGTGGGAATAGTTGCCAGTGGGAGGTGTCGTACAGTGGTTAAATTATTAGAGTAGGATCTGGGAGACCCAGGTTCAAATCTCCACTCTGCCACCGGAACTCACTGGGTGTCCTTGGGCCAGTTACACACTCTCAACCTCACCTACCTCTTGGGGTTGTTGTGAGGAAGAAATGAAGGAGAATGAGAATGATGTAAGCTGATTTGGGTCCCCACCAGGGACAAAGGTGGGGGATATAAATGAAGTAAACATATAAATAAATTGATTGAAACAGGGAGAATTGTGAGGCACTCCAGAGGGATCTGTCAAGGCTGGGTGAGTGGGCATCAACATGGCAAATCAGGTTCAACATGGGCAAGTGCAGAGTAATGCTCATTGGTACTAAAAAATCCCAGGTATAAATGCATGTTGATGGGTCTGAACTGGTGGCAACTGACCAGGAGAGAGATCTTGGAGTCATGGTAGATAACTCTGAAAATGTCGACTCAATGTGCAACTGCAATAAAAACGGCAAATACTGTGTTGGGGGTTATTAGGAAGGGAACTGAAAACAAATCAGCCAGTATCATATTGCCCCTGTAGAAATCTATGGTGTGGCCTCATTTGGAATACTGTGTACAGTTCTGGTCACCACACCTAAAAAAAAGATATTATAGCACTGGAAAAAGTGCAAAAAAGGCAACTAAAATGATTAAGGGGATGGAACACTTTCCCTATGAAGAAAGGTTAAAGAGGTTAGGGCTCTTCAGCTTGGAGAAACAACAACTGAGGGATGACATGACAGAGGTTTACAAAATTATGCATGGGACAGAGCAGGTAGAGAAAGAAGTACATTTCTCCCTTTCTCACAATACAAGAACTCGTGGGCACAATGAAATTAATGAGCAGTAAGCTTAGAACAGATAAAAGGAAGTACTTCTTCTCCACCCAAAGAGTAATTAACATGTGCAATTCACCGCTGCAGGAAGTGGTGGCGACTACAAGCATAGATAGCTTCAAGAGGGGATTAGATAAACATATGGAGCAGAGGTCCGTATGTGGCTATTAGCCACAAGGTATAGAGGGAACACTCTGTCTGGGGCAGTGATGCTCTGTATTCTTGGTGCCTGGGAGGACCACAGTGGGAGGGCTCCTGGAGTTCTGGCCCTGGTGATGGACCTCCTGATGACATCTGGTTTTTGGCCACTGTGTGACACAGAGTGTTGGACTGGGTAGGCCATTGGCCTGATCCCAGCATGGCTTCTCTTATATTCTTATTTCTCTTCAACTTCATTAACAGTCACCCAGTCCATATCCTTTGTAGTTGCCCTTTACTGAAAAGAGAGGGGGTGTCCATTTCCATATTCACAGTCCACATCTGTGCTCCTGATGAATCCCACTCAAAGTGCCCTCAGTTCCATTGGTAACGCATCTCATGGTATCCAGACTTGCTTCCAAAAGAGTACGTTTAGGGGCAATCTCCAAAACATTACACCTGCACTGATACTCTGACAGCCCTAACAGTCTGCTTGGGAAACTCTTTTGGGTGGAAAATGGCAAGCTCAGAACAGTGACTCATACAGAGATGCAACAGTCAGCCTCCTTTGTTGTGCCTTTGTGTCGGGGTAACATAGTGCTCCTTTCACACTCAATATGGAGATGTAGCAGAATTGCCCACCCTGGAAAGAGGCCAGGCCAGAATGGTGAATGGTGCAGACAGGGCAGAAAGTCCCATCTATGGGCTCACAAGAACCTCTCATTATGTAGTCCATTGATTTCTCAGCTCACCACTAACATAAGAACATAAGAACATAAGAGACGCCAATGTTGGATCAGGCCAAAGGCCCATCCAGTCCAACACTCTGAGTCACACAGTGGCCAAAAATACCAGGTGCCACCAGGAGGTCCACCAGTGGGGCCAGGACATTAGAAGCCCTCCCACTGTTGACCCCCCCCAAGCACCAAGAAGACAGAGCATCACTTGCTCCAGAGCCCCTATCTATCCCTTGTGGCTAATAGCCACTGATCTGTTCTGTTGCTCATTTGGGGGATGACTGACATACCACTGATGCCAGAGCTTGTAGTGCAGGTGGGAGGATCTTAGAGAAGGCGGTGCCTCTTAATCTGTCCAGAATGCAATTTCAGCGCCAAGGGATCACTATGGCAGACTCTTCCCCAACCCACCCTCAGGCTGATAAAGCTGGCAAAATGGGCTTTGTTAGAACACAATACTTTCACGTCATGGGTTGCCACCTTCCACTGTTTGGAGGAGCCAGAGGTACAAATAGGAGTGACTGAAGTGGTTGAACCTGATAATACTCTGTTTGAACCAGACCTCTGAAAGCTCCTTTTTGCCGTGAAGTTACAGAGGACTTATGGTGACCCTGTAGGGTTTTCAAGACAAGCGGCATTCAGAGGGTTGCCATTGCTGGCCTCTGTGTCATGACCGTGGTCTTCCTTGGTGATCTCCTGGCAGGGGGCACCCTCCTCCATTGTGAAGGGCAGTGGGAACATTAACAGCGGCGGTGCGGCGAGCAGCGGCGGTGGACCAACGAGCGATGGCGGCGACGAACAATTCCATCTGTATTCACTTTGCCTGTATTGGGTGAGAATCTGCTTTTCTTCTGCACAATGCATTGCAATGGGGTATCTACTGTGGTTGCATACAAAGCTATCTGAGACCCTTTTTATTTACTTACTTCATATATACCTCACCTTTTCCCTCCCTAATTGGGACCCAAAGCAGTTTACATCGTTCTCCTCTCCTCAGTTTTACCCTGGGAAATACCTTACTTCTTTTTCTTTTTTCGTGAATGGATATTTCTCATCAGCACCAAGGACAGCAGCTCCTAACATGCCAAGCTAAATCTAGGCAGGGAGCCAATGAATTGGTGAAACCAATTTCCGTATGGCCAAGGGGGCTCTGGGCTTGTCCAGCCATACACACACCCTCTTTGTGCCACATAGCAAAATGCATTGAAAGCAAAGTGCTTCCAAAAGCAATTTATGACATGGTTAGAATCAGGGAAAAAAATATTTCTGGAAAATCTGAAAAATGTTGTGATATGTTAAATTGATTTGGATTGGATTTAAGGTGTGTATTTCATTTTTATTTGCTTGCTTTATTTATAACTCACCTTTCTCTCTGAGACTGCAGGCAAATTGCAGAATGTAAAGCAGTCGGACAGCAGAGAACTCCAATGAACAGTGCGGTGGGACTTTTTTTTTTTTTGCTGTCAAAGTGCTGCCAATTTATGGCAACCCCATCATGGGGTTTTCAAGGCAAGAGATGTTCAGAGGCGGTTTGCCACTGGCTGCCTCTGTGTAGTGACCCTGGACTGACTTGGGGGCCTCCCATCCAAGTACTAACCAGGACCGACCCTGCTTAGCTTCTGAAATCTGATGTGTTTAGGCTAGTGTGGGTTATCCAGGTCAGGGTGCGGTAGGACTCAGAGTAGAGAACTGGACAACAGTGCGATCAAAAAGAAACAAAAACTATTTTAGGCATGATTTGCCATAATACAAAAAGTGGGTAACAGAGGGAGAAAACGTTGCCGTTAAAAAGAAGGGAGAAAACATTGCAGTTAAAAAGAAGGTGATACATTCAAAACCTATCACTTACAAAGGGACTTCTTAGGCTGTTCCACTATACTATGGATCTAATCCCTTTACAAAAATGCCCTCCTAAGCATGTCTGTTCTGCACATTCTGTAGAATGGCGTACTTTATTTGCAGCTGGTAAACAAGATTATGCCAATCTTATAGTTAAAACTCATTAAAATTAAATATTTGATGGTAGGAAAACATTCCACAGACCACCGTCAGGTCGTGGTCACACGGTTATCTTTTGATCAGGTTTCACAACTGTTCCCAATCGTATTTAAAAGGGCTGATCAGACAGCCGATTCTGTCTCCAGTATCGAAGTGGACTCACCCCTGCAATCCTCCCGGTTTTCTAGCGCGTACTCGGGAAATCAAGTACTTTCCTACTGTTTGCGCTGTGAAATTGCAAATTCTCCTATCTGAACAGCCATCTCTCTCTATGAATGCGATTAGGTCATCTGTACGTCCTTCTTGTGGTAGTTCCCCCCCCCTTGGCTTTCACCAGTCCTGCACTGAACGTATTAAATGCATGAATGCTCAAGCGCACATAAAACAGTGCTCGGTTACACGCCGGTAGTTCATTTTGTTTGACATGGCACAATTGTGCATGCGCAAATAAATTTTTTAAAAAAAAATGTGCCACACTGCCACTTGGGCAGTGCGGCTTTCTGGACAGTGCCTGGAGCCTCATCACACAATGGAAGCCGTTGGGCAAGGGATGTGTGATCATCTGAACCCATTAAAAAATATCCCCGATCAAATCTACAGCGGGAAACAAATCGCAGTAAGCTTGCCATGTGACCACACCATCAATGTGGTTTAGATAACTATGTGTAGAGTATGGGATGGGGTTAATTTATTTTAAACATTTTATGCCACCTTTCCACCCAATTTAGGATTCCCAAGGTAGCGAACCATCAAAACCATTAAGCAAAAACCCCCACGACGCATTTATGTAAAACAATTAAAAGCAACAATTAAACAAAACACATGAACAATTAAAACACGCAAACAGGAAAGACAGTCAGAGCTGTGTTTGTAATAACATATATATTTATATTTATGCTTCCTAGGGGCGGGGGGGGGGGGGGGGAGAAAACTTTGAAACTGCCAAGTTTGGCTGGCATTGTTATGTTGATAATTAATTTTATAAAATAAAGGTGTTATTTTTAGAACTGACATCCCAAGATTCTTTGTACTTCCTCACTGATCTTGACAAAACCCTTGTGTCTGCAGTTTTTCTAATGTACAATAGAAGTTTCGTGCTATTCCTTCCCTTATTTTGGTAATACTTCTCCATTCTCCTTTTAGAATGGCAGCTCTTAACGTCAGAAACTGATGCTTGAGGAAGATTGTTTTATATTTCCAACTTTTAACTCCTGATCTATGCCCACTCATATAGGAACAGCCCTATTTTACTGCAAACCACAATAGCACACTCTCAGCAACAAGCCAGCCTCTATTACCTATAGGAAAGTTGACGCTTGAAAGTACAGAGATCCAGTTTCAGAGAAGGGCCATCATTTCAATAGCTGTAAATAGGGATGAAAAAATCAAATGCTCTCCAGTGCCGCTCCAGCAGTTGGAGACTGGCCTACAGAATAAAACTGCTGATGGACTGCCTAATGCCAGCAGAGCAAATAATTCTGGATTAGGTAGAACTTGACTCGATCTAGCAAGGAAGGCACTTGATGTATTCTTAAATTCCCCCACAGGTGGTCATTTTCTACAGGGGAACTGATCTCATTGGGGGATCAGTTGTAATCCTGGGAGAGCTCTCTAGCCCCCAGTTGGAGGTTGGCAAACCTAAGCTTTAATTATTGGCCACCTGCTCCTAGAGGGTAACAGCCTGTAACTCCCCCTCCTTGAAAAAGTATTTAAGGCATCATTTCACCTTCAGTCTTTGCTGAAACAACATTCATGTTACACTGGGGGCGCAAGTGCAATAACTTGATTCTTGGACTTCAGCCGTCAGCATGGGATTTCCAACTTCTAGGAGGATATATAATCCAGAGAGATCCATGGGAATAATAAAAAAAATACAAAACTGTGAAATTATAACTATGGCAACTTCAGTACGTCAATATTTTCTTAGTATAGTGCATATATCTCTACCATGGTACATATCTTAATCACAATAAATAATTCATTATCATTGTCAACAGTCCATTCTTAACTATTTGTATGATGAATGAAAGTGCCTGTGACTATGCTTTCCAAGATTAAAGTTCTTGTAAACTGTAGTAAACTGGTCTTATGTCCTTTGTTCTTACAAATCCAGTAATTGTGGATGATTTACGAACGTTCTAATGCAGCCTCTGACGGACCTGTCGACCTTTAATTCCATTTCTTCTCAGCTTTCTCAAAGAGGCAACAGAACAAAATCCATATATCCAATTATGATTCAAAGACAGACAAAAATTTAACAAGCACAATTTTCACAGAAGGAAAGGAAGTGACGTTATCACACCAGCAACATTGAGGTGATGCTCTGGTATTTGGGCAACAACGCTATGGTAGAAGCTGATTTTACTATTAGGAATTCTGGAAATGATGGAATTCTGCAGGTCTCCAAACAGGAGCCTAATGTTGACAGGCTTCTGTGAGGGGAAGGGTCCCCTGTCATATGTTAGTTGCACAGTGGAGTAGAAGGTCCTTGTGCCAACCATTCAGAGGGTCACCCAGTATACATGAATTCCTGCCTTATGCTGAATAGGTAAGAGGAAATGATGGAATTCTGCAAGTCTCCACAGGGAGGATCTGAAGAATATAAGATTCAAGCAGCACCCCTCAGTTGTGTCAAGTAACTGAGTCTTAATTTAAGTTCCAAGTGAGATTTATTTTGAAATTTAAACAGGCAACACAACTGCCGCCCAACAACTGCTGCAGGCTGCATCACTCAGTAAAAGACCAGGTTCAGGTCCAGTCTGCTTCCTTTCCCCTCCCCAGTTAAACTACATCTCCCAGCAAGCAGTGCTTCGGCTCTCTTGTTTACATCCACTACTAGACCTAAGAGAACCAACAGCATCTCCACCGCCATGAGGAGCTGTCAAGTCCTTGAAAACAATCTGAAAGACCGTTGCATTGCAGGGGGGGGGGGAAAGTGGAATGTTTAGAGTTCATGGGTTGTTGTGAGTGATATCTACCAGCAACAGGAGACTGGGGGGGAGACTGGGGGGAGGGAATATGGAGGGCATGTTGTCATTTCTGGGCTGAATCTGGAAGTGATGTCATCACATCAGTGTTTTGCTCTAGGAGTCACAATTCTGGTGAATCCCACAGTGTAGTGCTGACATGATGACTGTCCATGCAAAGGTGGTTTTCGATACTCACCTCACCCTATTGCCTTTCATCATGGCTCTGCTCTGAACAGTGCCTGCATGTGCCTGGTTTTTAGACAGAAAACGCTGTAATCATTTTCTGCTTGAGTCCAATAATGTCTGTGGAGTTCTTCGAGCAACAGGGTAAGGTGCTACATAAATAGCACAGACTGTAATTCATGGTGGCTTTCAAACTGCATGTTAGTGTAAATAAGCAGATTGGTTTCCGATTGATCTGGAAAGCCTGGGGCCAGAATGCAAGAGGCAGGCAGGCAGCATTTACTCTAAGATCATTCACCCCCACCACCCCCAGTGATCCCTGAAGCTATGAGAAGGCAAGTCTCTCTAGCTGAAAAGATCTGGGACAGGTAGAAGAAACTGGGCTCAGAGCCCCATTGTCTCCTCCTTAGAGCAGTGAGCCTAAGTCACCACTTCGGCCAGTGGAGGGCTTGGGCTGTGGGCTGCTTGGTGCGTCATTGTTCCCTAAGAGCACGAAAGCATACATGCGCAGTATGGGTGGAGAGTGTGTAGAGAGACTGGGAAAGGGCCTGTGTGTGTGTCTCAGCCCTCCGTCAGTATATTCCAGCAAGGTGAGGTGGTCTCTGCCTCTCCACTTCTGTCATCATCCAGTTCCACTTCCGGTTCCAGGAGGGTTGCCAACAGGCCTGGAGAACAAAAATGTCCCTCGAATAGGTGCTTAATGGGGCATTATTGACCAGGGAATGTTATTGACTGCCATGCCATGAAATTTTTGAGCTGAGCTGTCCATTTCCACATGTTAAGCCTCTAATAAATAGACAGGGCATTTTTTTCCAGACCTGTTGGCAACCTCAGGGTCCAGGCATGCTTCTATGTGGCATATGCAGTTTATCAAGGTAGGGACTAGTTAAGTTTCAGTTAACCTAATAGGACCCCCTGTTCAAGGTTGTGCCAGTACTGTGCTAGTTAAGTTTGTGACCACGATAGACTCCTAAATGTGGGCAAAAGAACTTCAAAGGGAGAATCCAATGGGAAATGACAGAAGTTCAATACTATCTCTCTAGAAGCAGGAGGGTAAGTTGGTGTCCTCCCCCTCTGCCTGGCCGAGGCCACTCCATGTGGCCTCCGCAAGGACTCCCAGCCCCATCCAGGAGCTTCCCCGAGGTAGCTGTGTTAGTCTGTTGCTGCAAAATAGTCCAAGAGTTCAAATAGCACCTTTAAGACTAATCTTTAAGATTAAGACTAACTGAGTGGTGGGTGTGGTCTTATGACACACTTCCGGTGATGGCAGGGGGTGTGGCATATGCTAATGAGTTATGCTAATGAGTCCCCCTAGCTCTTTTTCTACGAAACGACCCCTGTCATCTCCGGTTCAAAGCCGAAGAGCCAGCGCTGTCCGAAGACGTTTCCGTGGTCATGTGGCCGGCATGACTAAACACCGAGGTGCACGGAACGCCGTTACCTTCCCACCGAAGTGGTACCTATTTTATTTATCTACTTGCAATTTCTTGCTTTCGAACTGCTAGGTTGGCAGGAGCTGGAACTAGAGACGGGAGCTCACTCCGTCATGCGGCACCCGGGTCTCGAACTGCTGAACTACCAACCTTCCACAGCCTGCAGTTCAGCGTCTTAACCACTTGAGCCACTGCAGCTCAACATGTACAGTATACACGACTGTTATTTAATGTATGCATTGGATAATTCTCGTATTATATCCAATGCATTTACTGCTGAATGTGTGATTCAAACCGCACATTTATTTCAGGACTGGTCCCTGTTTTGGGTTGCAAAGTGAACGTGCCTTGGAGCCCTCTTTGTCAACAGATGTACACGTGTTCACTGTAACATACAAGGCTCCTGTGTCCTTGGGCTGGCTCCCAGAGACGTCTTCCTCAAGGAATTCAGCCGCTGCAGTACAAGGTAATGTTAAGTCTCATGAAAGCTCTGCTCAGTGATTCCACTTTGCTCTTTCTGCCAAAGGGGAGGGAGCGGAACTGAGATTTCCTGCAAGGATTATTAATACAACCCTTGGAAAGCCTTTGCCTGCAGACAGACAGACAACATGTGCTGCTGACATATGAAACACTTGCTCGTGCCAGACTCATTCAGAAGAGAATTGTGTCAACGACTCCTCTAGCAGGCATCTTCTGGGGCCCATTCCTCCCGCCTCTGTCATCTTTGACACATCAGGGCAGTCTTCCCGCCCTTACGGGATCTGGGGCCCAGGCTCAAAGTCCGCCTGTTGTTTGAAACACTTATAATCCACTTGATCCTTTCCATATTCCATCACTTCATTCTTCCGCGTGTATGCCGTCGATCCAAACTAGCATATGGAAGCCATCCGCAGAGCTGTTCCATATGCCTTCCTGCACATGGACAGAGCCTTCTGGCACAGACGTTGGCACCCTGTTTTTCATTAAAAGAACCATTTGGGAGGATCGGAGCCGCTGGTGACGATCGAGAGCTGAAAACATGTTTTGATAAGCAGGGAATGGAAACAGACTGATGCCGATCGGGGCTAGCAAAACAATGCTTATTATTGCTGCAGAACATCACTTTTTTGGGTTTTTTGCAACAGTTTTACAGATGCTGCAAAAGAGCCATTTTAGTAAGCGTGCATAGGCAGGCTTTACTGTGTCACTCCGAGGTTTGGAGGTGGCATGATTTTTTCAAACAGTTTATTTATTGAAACATTAACACCACACCTTTCTCCCTCGTGGCTCACAGCGGCTTACAACTCTAAATATCTAAACACATGTACCCCCCCCTTCCCCAAGAGCATGCTTGGAGCTCAAATCCCATGAAAAGCCCTCACAAATAAAATGGCAGGGCCAGCCTCAACATACCCTCAGTTGGGGCAGATGCCAAAGCTCAGTGGGCTACTGGCAAAGCCCGTCTCTACTGATCCCCCACCAGCGTGCCCTTTCCCTGCCCGCTCACTTGTGAGTGCTCGGCCACCTGTGAGTCCAGCTGCCCAGGGCCATCGGGGGAAGGCAGTGCAGGCGGCAGTGAGCACGGGCCGGGGGAGGGCTTGTGAGCAAGGCAGGGAAGGATTGCACTGGTAGGCAGAGAGACAGATGGGTGAGTGAGTGGGACAGCTCTCTGCACAGGGCGCTCCAAAATCTGGAACCGGCCCTGTAAAATGCTCTTACGGGGCCTCCTGAAAGCTTCTCTGCTGCCTCCTCAGGGGGCCTGTGTGCTGTAAGGTGGGGGCCACCAGGGCTTTTTTGGTAGAAAAAGTCCAGCAGGAACTCATTAGCATAATAGGCCACACCCAACAGCAGAAACTCATTAGCATATTAGGCCACACCCCTGATTGCGCCACTCATTAGCATATTAGGCCGCACCCCCATGTTACCAGAAGTGTGGTCATCCAGCCACACCCACCTTTTGCTTCTTATTCTGTTTACCTTGTTTGTTGTCAAAATGAGGGCTTTTTTTGTTGCAGGAACTCCTTTGCATGTTAGGCCACACACCCCTAATGTAGCCAATTCTAATGAGTTTATACTGCTGGGTGTGGCCTGTTATGCTAATGAGTTCCTGCTGGGCGTGGCCAACTTGGGAGCCAGCCGGAACTCCATTCCTGTGCGTTCCTGCCCAAAAATAGCCCTGCGGGCCACTATAGAAAAGGAACAAGCTGTAGCTGATGCCAAGCTGAGCTACCTGAAGTGGCAGTGCAGCTCGAAGGTGCCAAGCAGAAGAGTGGAGATAGCACACGGGGACTTGCAGGGGGGAGACGGCTCTTCAGTGGTGTGGATCCTAGGGCCTGAAGGGCTTCAAAGGTCACCACCAGCACCCTGAATTGAACTCAGGGGGGGGGGAAACCCACAGGCAGTCAATTTAGCTTTTAAGACAGGTGAGATGTGTGTTCCCATCAGCTATTATTGGGATGACTTACCATGAGGGAAAAGCCAACTTCCCTGTGGAGAGACGATCTAAGGAACATAACATACAAAGCGAAGAAGAGCCATGCTGGATCGGGGGAATGCTGTTTCCCTTTGGGATGCCACTTCAAACCAATCTGCATGTGGGTATGCCTGGAGCCAGATCTGAGCTGAATCCTGCCCTTGCCAGTGTCTTTTCATGACTGTTTTACCTTTTGAAGAAGTCTTTTGCCGTCATGCCAGAAGCCAGTTCTTCTGTGAACACCACTTGAATGGCTCAGGAACATTCGTGTTTGGGAATAGCTACCCTATGAAGGAGAAAAATTATGAAGGCAGTTCTATGAAATATGTGAGGAAAGGAAGCCACCTAATTGCCCCCCTTTTCTACGTGTTCCCAGACACCACAGAGCCAAGTTTTGAAATAGGCTCCAACCATGGCTAGTTTGCCAGGCCATTTAGGCATCTCTGCCACAAGGTGGCGCCATTTGCTTATTATTCTCCTGCAGCCCCCCCTTTTGTTTTTTTATGGTGGTTTGCACAGATTTCTACTGCAAACCTGAATTGATTTTCTTGCTGTTTATTGTGCGTCGGTGTGATTGTTCTCAATGAGACCAAGCAAGTGGAACAGAGGCATTTGAAATCTGAATGCAGACTCTGTCCAAGATGTTTGACAACCCCTCTTAGAAACCAATTTAAGGGGGGAAAAATAAAGAAGGAAGAAATGTGAAAATACCTCAAAGTACTGTCGAAAAGCTTGTCAACTGAACAGTAAAAAAAGGTCTTGTCTCTTTAATAGAGGTTTAATGAGTAGCAAAAGGCAACTGATGCTTTTCATGACATGAAGGTTGAATAACATCACCTGATAACTGCAGAGGAGCCAGTTTGAAAGTTGGCAATGCTAAGATAGCATGGTAGACAGTGCTGTCGAATTGCAGCCGACTTACGGCGACCCCTCATGGTGTTTTCAAGGCAAGAGACATTCAGAGGTGGTTTGCCCTTGCCTGCCTCTGCTTCACAAGGCCAGTTTGAAAGTTGGCAATGCTAAGATGGCATGGTAGACAGTGCTGTCAAATTGCAGCCGACTTACGGCGACCCCTCATGGTGTTTTCAAGGCAAGAGACATTCAGAGGTGGTTTGCCCTTGCCTGCCTCTGCTTCACAAGCCTGGACTTCCCTGGAGGTCTCCCATCCAAGTACTCACCGGGGCCAATCGTGCTTAGCTCCTGAGATGTGACAAGGTCAGGATAGCCTGGGCAATCCAGGCCAGGGCCTAGAGAGGATAAGAAAACAGAATCCATGATCTCTCTCTCTCTCTCTCTCTCCCTTCCCCAAGGAGCTGGGAATGGAACTGATGGTTCTCCCAGTGAGGTAGGCTAGGCTGAGGGAGAAAGAATAACAAGCCCAAGGTCAGCCACCGTGTGCCATGGCAGAGTAGGGATGAACCAAGATCTTCTGGTCCTTATTCAACGCTCTTCTACACAGCACTGGCTATCTTGTCTTGGTACTGGTCAGGTAATAGAATCATAGCGTTGGAAGGGACCTCCAGGGTCATCTAGTCCAACACCCTGTACAATGTAGGAAATTCATAAATGCCCCACCCGCACCTCCAGTGAACCCTGTTCCATGCCCAGAAGATGACAAAAAACCTCCAGGATCTCCAGCCAAACTGGCCTGGAGAAAAATTCCTTCCTGACCTCAAAGTGGCGATCAGTATTTCCCTGGGTGTGTAAGAAAGGGCCGCAAGAACTAAGCACTAAGGTAACCCTTCCTACCAGTTGGGTGTAGTGGTTAAGTGTGCGGACTCTTATCTGGGACTCTAATCTGGGAGAACTGGGTTTGATTCCCCACTCCTCCACTTGCAGCTGCTGAGCGACTTTGGGCAAGCCATTGTCCTGTCAGAGCTGTCCTTGAAAGGGCAGTTCTTGAAAGAGCTCTCTCAGTTCCACCTACCTCACAGGGTGTCTGTTGTGGGGAGGGGAAGGGAAAGGAGTTTGTAAGCCGCTCAGAGACTCCCACTGAAGGGCGGGGTATAAATCCGATCTCTGCTTCTGCTTCTTCTTCTCCTCCTCCTCTTCCTCTCATGATCATGGGTTTAATTTTGTGGTTGGGTATTTATCAGCTGTGGGCATTTGCTGCTAGTTGCTGCAGTACCACTAGGAGGGCTGCCGCATGAACAGAACAAATGAATCTGCTGCAATTGTTTGTGGAGCTTTTAATTTTGGTCATTAATTGCCTTTTTCTTGCATGAAACCAACCTTGGAAGCCTTCAGCAGAGAGCATCATGAGTGCAAATGTGTCAATGAATAAATGAACTGAGTTCCTGCAGGAGCAGCATGTCAAGTCCTCGCTATGCCAAATTGTGCATGTGTGAAACATTGCTTAATTTTTTAAAAGTTGCCTAATTGTTTGATTTTGCTTAAGTCAGGCCTGGGAGGCAGCCGGGTCCATCTGAAAGCCCTCTTTCTTAACTGTGTGTGTGGGGGGGCTGTGTATATGTGTGTAGGGGGTGGGGGGACTATAGTTACTCAGTGGGTAAGGCAAGTCCCTCTACAGTTGCTCAGCTTGGTGCAATAGAAGTTATGTTTTGCATCCGGAATGTAATATGCTTGGTCCCTGGCATCTCCAGTTGGAAGGACCTCAGATAGCACAGGTAGCTTTACATTAAAGCGAATGTCAAAATAATGGTTCGCTAAACCCAACTTTCCATCATGCCGCAAACCCTTGAGAGATACAGCAGTTGCCACCGAGTCAAATTAGTCTTGTGAGTCTCTGTCCTACCGACTTACACACACACAGTATGCTGGCACAAACTTCATGAGATCCCTTGGCCTGAAGCATTTTCGGATCCACATTATCCCAAACCGTGAGACTCAGGTGTTACAGGCCCGTAGCCTGCTGGGGCTGCCACTATTTTTCAGTCTGTATCAGATGCTTGTAGGAGCTGCGGTGGCTCAAGTGGTTAAGATGCTGAACTGCAGGCTGTGGAAGGTCGGTAGTTCAGCAGTTCGAGACCCGGGTGACCGCATGACGGAGTGAGCTCCCGTCTCTAGTTCCAGCTCCTGCCTACCTAGCAGTTCGAAAGCAAGAAATTGCAAGTAGATAAATAGGTACCACTTTGGTGGGAAGGTAACAGCGTTCCGTGCACCTTGGTGTTTAGTCATGCCGGCCACATGACCACGGAAACGTCTTCGGACAGCGCTGGCTCTTCGGCCTTGAAACGGAGATGAGCACCGCAACCCTAGAGTCGGATTCGACTGGCTTTCGAGCAAGGGAAACCTTGACCTTTTTATCAGATGCTTGCCATGTGGGAGATGAAAAGACAGGGAGACCTTGTAAGGCAGCTTCTTCTCGCCAGCGGAGCTTGGCTTCTAAGGTCAGGTTTGTTAAACTTTGCACTCTCTAGCCGCAGCACAGGGGCATGCGCCTTTAAAAAAATGTCAAGTCAAAAAGGACTTTCAGAAGAAATTCTTGTGGGGCTGTCACTTTAAGAAAGGAGGAGAAGCCCCCAAATGGCCCCACTGTAGCTACAGGCCCACAAGGTGATATCAAGAAGGGGGACCTGGTGAAGACACACTGAACAGCAGTATTAGTGGCAGTATTTCCATATGACACTAGGAAATGTGCCACATGAACCAAACAAATGAATCTGCCTAATACTGAATCAGAGCTTTGGTCCATCAAAGTCAGTATTGCCTACTCAGACTGGCAGTGGCTCTCCAGGGTCTCAGGCGGAGGTCTTTCACATCATCTGCTGCCTGGTCCTTTTCAAGCAGAGATGCCAGAGATGGAACCTAGGACCTTCTGCTTGCCAAGCAGATGCTCTACCACTGAACCACAGCCCCTCCCTGATAGCTTTAGATGTATGTTTCCATCAGCACAAAGATACTAGACTGAGAATACCTCAACATAGCACCCAGTACAGTTCCAGGGAACCCCTGAACAAGAGAGGCAGTGTTTCGGGTGGGGGAGCCAAGAGGGGGGGTGTTTGGTTCCTCCTGCAGATCACTAGATCCAACCCAGTATCTTTGGGTGTGGATAGTCACGATCATGTGGCTTTGAAGATATGGACTTTTCGTATCACCCCCCCCCAAATGTAAATAACATGGTGGATTAACTAGATTATAAAATGCAGTCGAGCTGTTAGTTCCAGATGGTTGCTTCCCATCGCTAATCTACACATGCAGAGGAAGCCTGACACGAAGCCATTAAGTATGTGGGCTAATCCATGCCCCTTTCCACCTCAACAAGCCCCCAAACCTGAGTCTCAGGTAGGGTTGCCAACCGGCAGGTGGGAGCTGGAGTTCTCCTAGAATTACAACTGATCTCCAGACTCCAGAGATCAGTTCCCCTGGAGAAAATGGCTGCTTCTGAGGGTGGACTCTGTGGCATCAGATCTCTGCTCAATCCCCACCCCTCCCCAAATTCTGGCCTCTCCAGGCTCCAACCCCCAAATCTCCAGGGATTTCCCCACCCAGAATTGGCAACCTTAGTCTCAGTGCCAGCATAGGAAACTGTCACCCCTCCACGACCTCTTCCTGACAGAGAGGAAAGACCAGCCCATCCGGAGAACAATCCCTGATGCAGGACCTGGGGAACTCCAGTGTGTCTCAGCCTCCTTGCCATCCCTTGAGGTGCCCCCCTCACCAGGATCACATTGGTCGCTGTTGTGCAAGCAGACCTTCCTGCCTGCTCGGCTTGGCACCACATGCTGCTTCCTGTTGGCTGTTCAGAAAAACTGGAAGTGACCGGTTCATTTAGTGGAGTCATCGGAACTTTGAAGAGGAAGGGAAAAAATGAGTAACAAGAAGGCGGCGGCAGTACATGACCTCCTCAGCCAAGAGCCCTGGCCAGCTGAGGAGGCTGGACTGACCATACAAGCTACTTTGGTGTAGTGGTTAAGAGCAGTCTAGAGAACTGGGTTTGATTCCCCACTTCTCCACATGCAGCCAGCTGGATGACCTTGGGTCAGTCACAGTTCTCTCAGAGCTGTTCTCTCACGAGAAGTTCTCTCAGAGCTCTCTCAGCCCCACCTACCTCACAGGCAATGCTCCCTCTAAGCTGTGGAGTCTTGTGAGCAAAAATTCTACTTTCTGACCTACTGGCATTAAAGTTGTGAGTGAGTAATTTGGCTGTTGCATAAATTAGTTTGCTCTGGAGCCATCCTTCCTGAGCTAAGACAAAAATGTGTGAGCTGGAGACTAAAAAACTGTGACCTAGCTCACACTTACTCAGCTTAGAGGGAACACTGCTCACAGGGTGCCTGTTGTGGGGAGAGGAAGGGTGGGATATAAATCTAACTCTTCTTCTTCTTCTGACTGAATGAAAGGATCGAGGGGGGCATTGAGGGAAGGCATTTGTGGCCATCCCCACAGTGTTTCAGGGGAACATGACTTCAGATAATTCAGACACTTTAATAACCTTCTTGGATGTATACATTCCCCCCCCATCAAGTCACAGCCAACATGGCAACCCTGCAGGGTTTTCAAAGCAAGAGGTGTTCAGAGGTGGTTTTCCATTGCCTGCTTCTGTGTCATGACCCTGGACCTTCTTGCTGGTCTCCCATCTGCATACTAGCCAGGGCTGACACTGCTTAGCTTCTGGGATCTGACAAGATCGGACTAGCTTAGGCTATCCCGGTCAGGGCTTGGAGCTACATAGCAGTGATAAAGAATTAGCTGGACTAATCTAGGCACTAATCTGCAGGACTTCAGAAATTTTTGGATGACATTTTGTACTATTCCAAAGGTTCAAAAATAATCATAACGTATATTCTTTTCTTGTTTTGTTTGCAATCTGGTGCCACTTTGGTGTGGTGGTTAGGAGCGTAGACTCTAATCTGGAGAACCGGGTTTGATTCCCCACTGCTCCACATGCGGCTGCTGGTGTGACCTTGGGTCAGTCATAAATTCTTTCAGAGCTGTTCTCTCAGGAGCAGTTCTCGAAAGAGCTCTCTCAGCCCCACCTACCTCACCGGTTATCTGTTGTGGGGAGGGGAAAGGAAAGAGATTGTAAGCAGCCCTGAGACTCCTTTGGGTATTGAAGGGCAGGGTATAAATTCTATCTCTTCTCTTCTTCGCTTCATCTTCCTTCCCAACAGTTGGGCTTTAAGTTTTGGAAAAAAACGCCATCCTGGCCTGTTGACAAAGGGAACAACATTGTGAGGGCCCTCATAATACTGGGTAGGATTTAATTTCAAATGACTTCATTTGGACCTGAGGAGAGACTGAGGGGTCCTCAGAGGGTCTCTCAGGGGGACGCCCACAGGGGCATCATGACCAGTGTTCCCTCTAAGCTGAGTTAGTGTGAGCTAGCTCACAGTTTCTTAGCCTCCAGCTCACACATTTTTTTTGTCTCCGCTCAGGAAGGATGGCTCCAGAGCAAAGTAATTTATGCAGTAGCCGAATCGCTTGCTCACAACTTTAATGCCAGTAGCTCACAAAGTAGAATTTTTGCTCACCAGACTCCACAGCTTAGAGGGAGCATTGGTCATGATGACCCCATTGCTGTTCCTGACATTTCTTTCTGCCGTCAGCCCCTGAAGCTCGCACTGTCTCCTCAACTAATATTGTCAGCTGTGGGGGAGTTACGATTGCACAATGTTGGGTTACTCAAGTTCTGTTTTGCTTGGCATTTCTGCCATGAATATTGCATTGAGTTCCAGAAGGAAACAAGAATACATGCTTAGTAGTTTAAATCAAAAATCAAGTACAAAGGGGGGGAAAGAAGATACACATCTATTTATATATTTTTCAGAGCCTGAAAATGATTTGTACTGAGCGTGAGCAGAGAAAAGATGAGCGTTACGTAAATGTATATTTATGTGTTATGCCCATCTTTCTCTTACAAAGATTATTAAAACAATTTCCTTCCTTAATGCTCAGTTAAATTTTGGATGTCAACGAATACTAAGTAAAGATCACTGATCAATGTCTGCTCTTTACTTTTATTTTCCCCCCTTCTCTGCTCTTTACCTGCTGTTATGTTTATATTTTATAGCTGTCGTAGATTTTAGTGTTTCAGTCTGGATTAATTATTGGAATTTTAGGCATTTAAAATGGAAAAGAGGCATTTAAATATGTATAAGTAAACCTCTCTCAGAAAATGCCTTTCCTGCTTTTTCCCCGTGAATGTAACTCCATATATAATTGCCACGTCCCTCAGTTTCAATAACTATTCTCAGCATTTGATTTTGTTTCGAAATAACAAGCATGTAAAATTATATTACCAAGTGGCAGGCCTGGTTTGGATTGCAGATTGAATTAAAAACCCAAGACAAAGAATAGTAAAACTTGAATCAGCAGACCTAGATGAAGGCTTACACAATTATTTATGGATTAAGAAATCAATTAAAACAATCATAACGCAAGAAAGGAGTAATATAATCAGCCTCACTCTTTTATTAATACTCATAGACCAACAGGTCATAAGCAAATAGGGGAAATTATATTGATACACAGACAATGTAAGAAACATAAGCATACAAAATGAGAGACATAAGTATACTTTTTTAACATTAAGAAGTGATGCCTTTAAGTGCCATAAACAGACATTTTGCAGCCGCAAGAGTCACATTTGGATCTATATCTGCTAGTAGTCACTTAGCTACAGCCTCTTGTTTTGGATCCATTTGTCCCAGGCCAAATTGTATTTATTGCAATCAATAAAAAAGTGCCAGATAATGTCTAAATCACCAAATTTGCAGTCACAAAGCCACTCAAAGAAAGGAATTCCTAGAAACCTGCCTGCTGGTTCCCCTAGAGGCAGGGCATTTAGTCTTGCCTTAGAGAACAATATTCTGTATTAGGGAGAAATTTACAACAAGCAGGTAGAGTCTTTGGAATTGAAAGACCCAAGTAGTATAGGGCGCATATCCTTCAAGCTCTGTAGCTGGTACTCCATTTGTCAAGATGTAGGACACTAGACCTAATCAGTGTGCTTGTAGACGGGTAATCCATTTGGTCGAAGACCTCGAGGGAAAAACCATTCTCTGTAGCTTACTATCAACTAATTTTAACCATGAACTTTGAAAATCACCCTTAGCTAGGTGGTACAGATACCACTCCTTCAAAGAATAAACAAAGTTTGGTCTAAAGAGGAAAGTTGCTATCCAAGCTTTAGCTTCCAGGAGTGGTTCAGCACATTCCAAACGGATAGCTGGGCCAGAGGCACACCTAGGGAGATTTGACAGAAAATGTAGGAAGGAAATTAAGCAAGAATCATACTTGTCATTGACCTTAGCTATGGACAATGGCACACCATATAATAATATGGGAGCTACCTTCACCTGGAAGGCCTGAATAGCAGCAGGTACAGTCACCTCCTGTGGACTGAAAGAATCTCAAAAGGGCTGATGAATGTATTGTTGCAAGCTTCTTAGCAGTATTAATATGACTCGTCCAGGACAAATTACTAAAAAAGGACACCTAGATAATGAAAGATGTTCACCTGAGCAATCGGGTGGCCATTAATAGAACAAGATAGATGGCAAGATGGTGCACCTTTGCAAAAAACAACTACTTTTGTCATTTGATAATTTATATCTAAAGACTCCTGGAGACAGTAGAGTGCAAAAGCATTCAATAAACGTCTTAGCCCAATACGTGACCAAGATAACAGCACAGCATCATCGGCATAAAACAGATTTGAAACAGGTCTTCGGGACAGGTGAAGTGGGTTGAAGAATTCACCAGAAAGGTGATTCTCGATGTCATTTATGCAGTGGTTAAAAAAATAGGGAGCCAGAAGGACCTTTGAGAATATGGTTTAAATGCCGGAATTTATTGAGCCCTCCAAATTCTCCACTCATGTCCCCAGTATAAGCTTATCATGATAAGAACATGAGAAATTATAGTGATTTTTAAAAAAACATATGGAGATATGGTAAATGCTCAGAGGAAAATCAGGTTCTAGCAAGATATTTATTTATTTCTCAAATTTATACCCCGCCCTCCCAGCCAAGTAGGCTTTCCAAGTTGAAAACTCGCCGTGGCGGGGGACTCCCATCTGGCAACCGGGTGCGCGCGAAGCGCGCGTGCACCGCACGCACGTCACCCAGAAGTGACGTTAGGACGCCGGGCATGCTGGGGGCGGGGCCACGACCATCCAAGGGAAAACCATAGAGGTTTCCCTCGGATGACCGTGGCCCCGCCCCCAGTGTGCCCGGCATGGTCACATCACTTCCGGGTGACACGCACGTCGGGGTGGGGTTCCCCTCGGGGCCCGATCCGCCGCCGGCGGGGACTTAGGAAGCCTACAGCCAAGGCCATCTCAGGGTGGCTTACATAAAATCAGCATATTATAATAAAACAATTAAAACATTTAAAACAATGCTAAAACCAGTTAGCAATAATACAAAAAAGCTAATGTTGTTGTTGCCGAATCAACGGTGGCGACCATATTAGTTCTTTATTCTCATAACTGGTTCCTAAGTCTGCTTCAGTGGTCTTTCAGGCGGCTTGCACAGGTTGATGTTATGGGTTCCAGAGACAACAGAGACAAGAGATGAAGGAATCAACATTTAATGGTTGCTATGTTATCAATCAGCTTCAAGACTAAAGAAGATTATCAACACAGAAAGTGGAGCTCTAAGAGAGGTGACTGAGTTCAAACAGCTGATTATAAAACGAAAAGACCATTTACTACAAGGGATATATAAGTTATTACTTCAGTTAGAAACAGAAGAAGAAGAAGTGAAAAAATGTATGATTAAACGGATGCAGAATTTTAGAGAGCAGATACTTATGCATCAATGGAAACAGTTATGGGAAAAAGAAATTAAGTTTATAGCCAGCCAGGTGTTAAAAGAAAACTGGTACAAAATGCTTTTAGATAGTATATAACCCCAAAGGATATTGAGAAAGTAGACAAAAACTACAAGGGAAAATGCTGGAAATTTCGACATAGATGGAGTGTGTATTATGCAAGCAGGAGAGAAATTTAGAATGAGAAACAGTTCAAAAATTGTGTATAAATGTACTGTAATACAAAAGCAGAATGAGAACAAGTTTTGAATATAAATGTATAAGGAAATGGATTTTGAGCATAAACATCTTTTATTTTCTTACTATGAGATATATATTGAATAGACTTTCCTTTGTACTTTGATATATTAAAAGTTATAGTGAGTATGTAGAAATGGCATATACGTAATATTGAAAAATTAGTAATGATGAAACTAATAATGTAGTTGCAAAATAGATCAGTTATGAAATCTGAAATTCAAGTGGTTAAGACGCTGAACTGCAGGCTGTGGAAGGTCAGTAGTTCAGCAGTTCAAGACCCGGGTGCCGCATGATGGAGTGAGCTCCCATCTCTAGTTCCAGCTCCTGCCAACCTAGCAGTTCGAAAGCAAGAAATTGCAAGTAGATAAATAGGTACCACTTTGGTGGGAAGGTAACAGCGTTCCGTGCGCCTTGGTGTTTAGTCATGCTGGGCACATGACCACGGAAACGTCTTCGGACAGCGCTGGCTCTTCGGCTTTGAAACGCAGATGAGCACCGCAACCCTTGAGTCCGATTCGACTGGCTTTCGAGCAAGGGAACCTTTACCTTTACCTTAATATATAATTATCCTTGATATATACAATTATGTAATCCCTCTTCTCCTTTTTGTATCTCCTCTATACTATTACTTTGTGTGTTTGTGTGTGAAATAACCAGCATGTATTATTCTAGCTGTTACACTCATACTGAATTATATGTCTATGGGAACTGGATCATTCTCTTTAACAGCAAAGTAGGTGGCCCCGTGCCGGTCACCGCAATAGTAATACGGGGCCACCCACAAAGATAAGGCAGTTTTGTATGCCCAGAAGATGCTGCACATAGGCAGGAAAATATGGCTTTCATCATTCACCCTAAAATGGGAAGCGAAACCCCCCCAAAATTAGGCAGAATGAGGACTGAGCATGTATACAGGCCTGAAATGTAGATCATATGAACTCAGACACAAAACCTCACACTTTATTTTGAGAATTATGTTATAGGAAATCAAACAGATTGCCATGACAGGAAGAGAAAGTCCTCTGAAGTGCCTGTTGGTGGAGGTGGAGAGATGTTCCTCACCAATTCCCTTCTCCCTCAGCAATGCTAAAGGGAACTATAACTCCATAGGCAGACTCGAAAACTGAGGTTCAGGCCTGACAGGAGAGAAATGCAGCCTATAAGGAAGAAGGAGAAGAGTAGGTTTTATACCCCACTTTTCTCTATCTTAAGGAGTCTCAGAATGGCTTACAATCACCTTCCCTTCCTTTCCCAAAGCAGGCACCTTGTGAGGTAGGTGGGGCCGAGAGTTTTCTGAGAGAACTGTGACTGGCCCAAGGTCACCCATGTGGAGGAAGATCAGGTTTTTATACCCCACTTTTCTCTACCTTATGGAGTCTCAAAGTGGCTTACCATTACATTCCCTTCCTCTCCCCACAACAGGCACCTTGTGAGGTAGGTGGGGCCGAGGGAGTTCTGAGAGAAGTGTGACTGGCCCAAGGTCACCCAGCAGGTTTCATGTGAAGGAGGGATGGGGAACCAAACCCAGTTCTCTAGATTAGAGTCTGCTGCTCTTAACCACTACACTAGTAAGGAAATTTCTAGAAGCAGGCAAACTCCCCTTTGCTCACGAATTGAGGTTCAGCAACAGTTCATATGTAAAGTGATGTGTACAGGGCCAGAATATTGTCATTTGAAGCATATCCTGATGGGATCTGAACTGGTGGTGACCAGCCAGGTCTTGGCGTTGTGGTGAAGAGCTCAGTGAAAATCTTGACATGCTGTATGGTAGTGATGGAGAAGATCAAATTTTGTGGACTGAAATGGACTGAGGGGTGTATTGTACTTGTACAGAGCTATAGTACAGCCACATTTGGAATACTGTGCACTGTCTGGGTCACTGAATCTAAATATTGTTGCATGGGACAGGGTGCAGTAGAGGGCAACCAAAAATGGTGGAACATATTGATGCAGAAAGGCTAAAATGTTTGTTTGGTTTAGAGAAAAGGAGGCTATGGGGAAGAAGACAACAGAGATTCATAAACTTAGGCATGGTTCAGAGAAAACAAATAGAAGCAACTTTTCCCCCTCTCCCATAATACTAAGACAACCCAGTGAAGGGGATGGACAGTAGATTCAAGAGAGACAAAAGGCATTATGTCTAGAGTTGCCAGCCGAGCAGGAACTTTTGAGAGGTGGGGACATGTATATCAGCAGTGCTCTGACTCCGTGACATCACTTGTAGCATGGATCTGGAAGTGATGTTATCATATTGGGGGCAACGCTTCCCCAAAACTCTTATGGTTTTCCCAGGGGTCGTTTCGTAGAAAAAGAGCTAGGGGAACTCATTAGCATAACTCATTAGCATATGCCACACCCCCTGACATCACCGGAAGTGTGTCATGAAGCCACACACCCCTGACATCACCTGACGTGTGTCATAAGGCCACACCCCCTGCCAGTCTAGGGTTGCCAGCCCAGTAGGAACTTTTGAGAGGGGGCGACATGTATATCAGCAGTGCTCTGACTCCGTGACATCACTTGTAGCATGAATCTGGAAGTGATGTTATCATATTGGGGGCAACGCTTCCCCAAAAACTCTTATGGTTTTCCCACCGTGTTTCAGTGGAATCTTAGAGCATTGCCCCAATGCAATGATGTCATGTCCAGCTCTGTGCTGGAAGTCACATTACAACGTTGGAGTGATGCTGTTTCCACCACCACCACCGCGCCCTACTGAGTGGCAGCAGGAGACAGAAGCTTCCAGGTGGGAGGTTGTGGGAGAACTGGTTTGGCTAACTATGTCTTTCCCCAGTGAATAATTAACTGGTGGAACTCCCTGCCGTAGGATGTAGTGATGGCCACTAACTTAGATAGCTTCAAAAAGTGGTTAGACAGATTTACAGAGGTCAAGGTCTATTGATGGCTGTAAACCAGGGCTGGCAGGCCACAACAGAGGGAAGACTATTTTGGCCTCCATGCCTTGCAGATAGGCCTTTCCAAGAGTGTATCATTGGCTGCTGTGGGGTAGAGGATGCCAGTTTAGATGGATCCTTGGTCTGATCGAGCACAGCTGCTCGTGACTGGGGGGAAAGTCTGGCCTGCTCCCTGTGCATTTCCCAGCAACGTGATCGGCAGAGCTGAGTAGTTTCAAAGGGTAGCTGGGTCGGTCTGCAGGAGAGCAGCTAGATTTGCCTAGAAGCACCTTAGAGACCAATGAGATTTTCAGGATATAAGCTTTCGCAGGGCTCTTTTTGTACAAAAAAGCCCAGCAGGAACTCATCAGCATAATAGGCCACACCCAACAGCAAGAACTCATTAGAATATTAGGCCACACCCCTGACAGCACAGCTCATTAGCCCATTAGGCTGCACCCCCGTGTTATCAGAAGTGTGGTCATCCAGCCACACCCACCTTTTGCTTCTTATTCTGTTTACCTTGTTTGTCGTCAAAAGCCAGGGCCTTTTTTTGTACCAGGAACTCCTTTGCATGTTAGGCCACACACCCCTAATGTAGCCAATCCTAATGAGTGTCTGCTCTTGGGTGTGGCCTATTATGCTAATGTGTTCCTGCTGGGCGTGGCCAACTCGGAAGCCAGCCGGAACTCCGTTCCTGTGCGTTCCTGCCCAAAAATAGCCCTGAGCTGCTTTCAAGAGTCAAGGCTGCCTTCATCAGACATGACTAGGTATGGAGATCAGAGTCTTTCTATCCCAGTCAGAAGACGGGAGGGCTGTTGTAAAGAATGCTGGCAAAGGATGCAGACGTACCGTGATTAAAGCAGAGGGGAAATTACACCCAGAACCAGAGGTGTCAAACTCATTTGTTACGAGGGCCGGATCTGACATAAACGTCACTTTCTTGGGCCGGGCCATGCATGCCATAAAACACAATGCCAGGTACCGGAGAATATAAACTGTGCATAAAGGACAGCAGCTTGTAAGCTCCGAGTTGGTGTGTCCTCAGTGCAAGGCCCCCTGGGCCGGGAGGAGGTGCAGAGGAAAACCCACACGTGTAGACTGGAGAGCCAGTGGTGCAGCACTGGGCAGACACTCCCACGCTGCTTGACTGCTGCAGACGAGGTTGTTCCGCCGTGCTGAAGCCACAATCGGAGTGGCTCCACCCACGGCCCTCCCGGAGCAGTCTCCTGTTCCCTCCCATGTACTCGTTGCTCGCAGGCCACATAAGAGCCCTGGGTGGGCCAGTTCTGGCCCCCCAGACCTTATGTTTGACGCCCCTGCCCTAAACATTTCCTCCTACCTTCTGACTGGGATAAGCAGACTCAGAGCTCCATTCCTAGTCATGTCTGACAAAAGGAGCTCTAGAAAGCTTATGCCGTCAAAAGTTTGTTGGTCTCTAAGGTGCCACTCGACTTGAATCTAACAGACCTCAGGAGATAAAGCTTTTCACAGCATACAGATAAGCAACTACCACCTGCCAGTATTTAGGAATCAAGTCCCTATCAAAGGCAGAGTGACAATGCCCTGACCTGGATAGCCCAGGCAAGCCCGACCTTGTCAAATCTTGAAAGCTAAGCAGGGCTGACTGTGGTTAGTACTTGGGTGGGAGACTTCCTTAGAATACCAGTAGTCAGGAGGGACAGGGGCAGGCTTTATTCACCCACCTCTCTGAATATCCTCCAGGCCCCCAGTAGGGGTCAGTCGCCGGAGGTTGACATGACTTCCATGTGCAGACACACACACACAAAATACAAAATAAAAATACCCCCCCAAGAGAAGCAGAGTGACAAACCCAGCTGAAAAGTTGTTGTTGTTGTTCAGTCGCACAGTCGAGTCCGACTCTTCGCGACCCCATGCTAAACCAATCAGTTGTTCCAAGACGGACAGGCCACAGCAGAGAACTCAGACCAAGCGTGATCCCCTGGAGAAGGAAATGGCAACCCACTCCAGTATTTTTGCCAAGAAAACCCCACGGACAGTATCAAAAGGCTGAAAAGTTGGCAGTCCTGTATATTAACTGCTTGAGGTAACACTAAGGGAGTTGGCGGCCTTCTGGTCCACCACCCGTTCCCTAAAGCTGCTCCACAAACCGCAGGACGCTTCTTTCAGTTCCTCTATATCTCCTGGGTGCACACCATTCCCTGCACTGTACATTGTGGTTCATTGCAAGGTAGCAGTTGGTTACTAAAGACGTTTCACATTGCATCATCCGGGCTGCAGCCTTTTGCTGACGAGAGGAAGGATTTCCCCCAAACTGCACATTTTCTCCACATCAGGACAGAGTGTACAGCATATGTGCTGCCTCGCTCATCAGAGCCGAGGTGTGTCACTTTTTAAAAACTGTGCACTGTAAGTTGTTAGGATTTTGTCACTCCAATCTCACATACTGGGAGAGTGCACCACACACAAATCCTCTGGATTTTGTGCATCTAGGAATATTTTCCATTTTTGGTTTGTATGCACAAATGCCCTAAAGAAAATCTGGGTCTCCATTTGCATGCATTGCCCTATTCACACAAAATGAGCTCCTGGAAGAGATCAGGGCCCCGTGGGACCTTTTACAGTTCCACAGGGCCTGCAAGACGGAGCTCTTCCACCAGGCCTTCGATTAAGGAGCCGCACCAAACACCTGAGGAGTGACCCTGTGCCCTGGTCTTACCATCTACAGCCTGTGTAAAAGGTAAAGGTAAAGGTTCCCTTGCTCGAAAGCCAGTCGGATCCGACTCTAGGGTTGCGGTGCTCATCTCCATTTCAAAGCCGAAGAGCCAGCGCTGTCCGAAGACGTTTCCGTGGTCATGTGGCCGGCATGACTAACACCAAGGCACACGGAACGCTGTTACCTTCCCACCGAAGTGGTACCTATTTATCTACTTGCAATTTCTTGCTTTCGAACTGCTAGGTTGGCAGGAGCTGGAACTAGAGATGGGAGCTCACTCCATCATGCGGCACCCGGGTCTCGAACTGCTGAACTACTGACCTTCCACAGCCTGCAGTTCAGCGTCTTAACCACTTGAGCCACCGCAGCTCCTATCTACAGCCTGTGACCACCGCACAAATAAACTGAACAAACTGAGCTGGTGGGAGAATACCATCATGATTGTTATTGTCACCTAAGTAGCACTGTTGATTTGAAACTTACTTTCTCACACTTTATCAGATCATCATTCTAACACTTTAGGATAATTGACAAATGAATTGTTATGGTTGTTTTTGTGATTGGTTTTAACTGCTATTTATATATGGAATTTTACGTAAGCCGACCTGAGCCGGCCTTGACGGGGAGGGTGGGGTATAGATTGAATTAATAAATAATAAATAAATAAAAATAGTGAATCATACAAAATTATGGCTGAAAAGCTCCAGGTGGGGCCTGGAGATCTCCCGTTATCACACCTGATCTCCAGACAATAGAGATCAGTTCCCTTGGAGAAAATGGCTTCTTTGGAGGGTGGACTCTATGGCATTATACTCTGCTTAAGTTATACTCTCCCCTCCCCAAACCCCACCCCCAGGCTCCACCCCCAAACGTCCAGGTATTTCCCAAACCAAAGCTGTACAAAATGCACCTTGAAAGGATAACATGCAGTACAGGAGGCAGGGATGCCATAATCATAACAACAGTAGAGTTTCCATTTCTGAGTGGGGAAATATGTGGAGATTTGGGGGATGGAGCCTGGAGAGGGCAGGGTTTAGAGAAGGCAGGGTACAATGCCATAGAGTCCACCCTCCAAAGCAGCCATTTTCTCCAGGGGAACTGATCTCTGTTGTTTTGAGATCAATTGTAATAGTGGGAGATCTCCAGGAACCACCTGGAGTTTGGCAACCCTAGGCTATAGCCATAAGCTGATCCATGAGAGGCAGAGATGCAGCCACTCCAGGCGTTCCCCACTATGCCCAGAAAAGCCACACCTGTTGAATTTCTGACTGTCCAGAAAGGTATTCAACATCTATCCAAGCCCTTCCTCAAATTATGGAAAAGGAATTAAGTATAAAGTATACAAATAATTATTTTATTTGAAAAAATCCCCTGTGCCATTAATAACTTCCTCTCTCATCTATATCTTGTAAGATAATTTCAAAATGTGTTAAATATTAAGCACTCTTTCAATAATTCAATTCAACATTGCCTTCCTTTTGTATTTTGTATGTTTTGTTCTCAGTAATCTCGTTTCTACGTTTTGTAATATGGAAGGTTCTTCTTTCTTTCTTTCTTTCTTTGTCTCGAGCGGTGGTTGTTCCTTTTTGTTTGAAAAATCAGTAAAAAAAAAATTAAAACAGAATTTCTGACTGTCCAGCTCTTCAAAGTCCAGCATGAGGATTACATATATATGGAGGCAGGTGGGCATTTGGGAAGCCGAATTAAGGGAACAGTGACTAAGTAATGAAGAAGGGATGGGAAAGAAATAGAGAACTGGAAAGGGCAGCTGATACACCCACAGGCTTATATATCAGAGCACACAGAAAGCGGAATAACGAGGCAGATCTCCACCTCAATAAATAAACCACCTCCTCAAATAAAAAGAAATCTGATACTTGTGGATCCTTGAACAGAAGAGGCTATGTTATTCTGCTACAAGTACAGTTGCCAGCTGGCCAGGAATACTGTCCTCTCCCTTCAAACAGAGGCTTAATGGGATGTTATTTGCCAGGTGGTGTTACTTCCGTGCCTTGCCATTTCCACACATTAAACCTTTAGTAAAAGAGAAGAGGGCATTTATCTCCAGGCCAGTTGACAACTGTAGCTCTGAATCAGGCAGTATGGTGTTTTTAGTGCTATCTAAGGTTGCCAACCTCCAGGTGGTACCTGGAGATCTCCTGGGATTACAGTTGGTCTCCGTGCAACGGAGAGAAAATGGCCACTTCGGAAGTTGGACTCTATGGTATTCTATCTCATTGACGTCCCTCCCCTCCGCATATACATGGAAATATAATATGCCGAAGTATGATTTTAATGTATTTTTATTTGTTACGATATTCTTTGCTATGATAATCTTCCATGTTTTATATTCTTATATTATGCAATGTCCTTAAAATGTGTTTAACACATGATGTTTATGCTTCTCACCTTTCCCTTTGTCATTTTTCATTTTGTATCCCCTTAAATGGCAAAATAAAAATATTTTGTTTAAATAAAAGAAATCCCTCCCCTCCCCAAACCCCACCTTCCTCAGGCTCCACCCCCAAAATTTCCCGGTATTCCCCACTCAGAGCTGGCAACCCTAACAATTGTAGAGACAGCCAGTTGTCACTTAGGGGCCAAACGAGATGTGGGTTCCCTCTGCATCTTATAGTCCTCCCCAGATGGGAAAATACCGACCTTAGGCCACTTCAGTTTGGGGAAATGGTGCAGGGGGATGGCTGACACCACCCGTTCCCCTCAGTCTGTGGTCCCATCTGAATTGGGCCCCTCTTCTGAGCAGCAGCCATCTGACTGTCAGAGCACGAGCATCAGGTTGTGGCCCAGACCAAACGTGAGGTAAAACATCCTATCTAGTTTGGCCCTTAGAGAGCAATTCTAAGAAGGTAGCCTTCAGACTCCTTTGTTGTTGTTGTTGTTCAGTCGCACAGTCGAGTCCGACTCTTCGCGACCCCATGGACCAGATCACGCCAGGCCCTCCTGTCTTCCGCCGTCCTCTGAAGGTTGCTCAATTTCATGTCCGTTGCATCGATGACACTGTCTAACCATCTCATCCTTTGCCGTCCCCGTTTTCTTTGACCTTCAATCTTTCCCAGCATCAGGGTCTTCTCCAGTGAGTGCTCCCTTCTCATTGGGTGGCCAAAGTATTTGAGCTTCAGTTTCATTATCTGGCCTTCCAGGGAACAGTCAGGGTTGATTTCTTTTAGGATCGACTGATTTGATCTTCTTGCAGTCTAAGGGACTCTCAAGAGTCTTCTCCAGCACCATAGTTCAAAATAATCTATTCTTCGGCGCTTGGCCTTCCTTATAGTCCAACTCTTGTAGCCATACATGACTACTGGGAATACCATTGCTTTGACCATGCGGACTTTTGTTGGCAGGGTGATGTCTCTACTTTTTATCATGCTGTTTAGGTTCACCATCGCTTTCCTCCCAAGGAGCAGGCATCTTTTAATTTCATGGCTGCAGGTCTATAAAGTGGGTCTTACTCCCAGGAAAGTGCACTGCTGGTCTATTAAATTTTTACTGCCCTGTGGGATTTGATCCCTCAGGCATTTTACTGTCTTGGGCAAGTCTGAGGAGGAGGAGACCGCCACAGAGATGTGGTGTGTGTCGATCAGTCTCCTTTAGTAGTGTTATCGTCTTACAGATATCAGTTTCAAATTTTTAAAGACTGTGACAGGCAGTAATCAACAGGTGAACTTAGGGCTGCCGACTTCCGGTTGAGAAATACCTGGAGCTTTGAGGGTGGAGCTAGGGTTGCCAGGTCCGCCCCCTCCCTGGGACCACTGGCAGAGGATGTAGGGTTGCCAGCACCAGGTTGGGAAACTCCTAGAAATTTGGGGGTGAAGCCTGGGGAGGATAGGGACCTCAGTGGGGTACAATGCCTTGGAGTCCACCTTTCAAAGCATCCATCTTATCCAGGGGAACTGATCTCTGTAGTCTGAAAATGAGCTGTAATTCCAGGGGATCCCCAGGTCCTGCCTGGAGGCTGGCATCCCTAGGTGGAGCCTAAGGAGGGTGGTATTTGGGAAGGGGAGGGATATAATGCCCTACAGCCCACCCTCCAGAACAGCCATTTTCTACAGGGCAACTGATCTCTGTAGTCTGGAGATCAGTTGTAATCGTGGGTGATCTCCAGGGCCCATCTGGAGGCCGGCACCCCTGACCTTCCCCATCTGTGCCCAGGAAAGCCATACTGGTTGATTTCCACCTGTTATGCTTCTGGAAAACCACCAAACTTTTTTTAATGGGTGGTAATGTTTCCCCAAGGAGCTGCGGTGGCTCAAGGGGTTAAGACGCTGAACTGCAGGCTGTGGAAGGTCGGTAGTTCAGCAGTTCGAGACCCGAGTGTGCCGCATGATGGAGTGAGCTCCCGTCTCTAGTTCCAGCTCCTGCCAACCTAGCAGTTCGAAAGGAAGAAATTGCAAGTAGATAAATAGGTGGGAAGGTAACAGCGTTCCGTACGCCTTGGTGTTTAGTCATGCCGGCCACATGACCACGGAAACGTCTTTGGACAGCGCTGGCTCTTTGGCTTTGAAACGGAGATGAGCACCACAACCCTAGAGTCGGCCTCGACTGGCTTTCGAGCAAGGGAACCTTTACCTTAATGTTTCCCCACTTATCGTTTGGCAAACACGGAAAAAAGCTGGCCCTTTACCGAGGCAGCCCTTGTGGATTTTTCTCTCCTGCTGATAATCTGAATTGCTTTGAACTTTGAATCACCGAGTCTTCAAGTGGGTACACCTGGCAATAAAAAAAAAAAAAATTAAATGAAGGACAACAAAGTACATGAGGTGATGGCTTTTTATTGGTGTGGGAAATGAAAGATTTGAAGATTTGTGAGGGCTCTATCTGTGAGGGTTGCAGAGAAGGGGAAATTGCAATCCGGGAGGGCAACGTTAAGTAAAGCCACATCTCTGATTAAGGCTGTTTTTCTCCATGGAGGGTTTCCGCCCCCTCGGCTTCTGACCTGGAGGACTTTTCCAGCGAAGGGACAAGAACTGGGGATGTCGGCCTCCAAGTGGGGCCCAGCAATCTTCTGGAGTTACAGCGATCCCCAGACTACAGAGCTGAGATTCCCTGGGGGAAATGGCCGCTTTGGAGGGTGGACTGTATGGCATTATACTTAAGGCTGGCGTCAGGCAGCTGCTGAGGCCCAGATCTTCCAGTAGGGCCCACTACCGCCACCCCCACCACACACACCCTTCACCTCCCCTGCTGCCTATCTGTCATGAGCCTTCCCAACACCATAGGGAGCGGTGGCGTAGGCAGTAAGGGAAGCCTGCTTTACAAAAACACTGGGCGAGCCGCTTCGGCTGTTCGAATCCCCACCGCGGCCAGGGTGAGCTCCTGGCCCTATGTCCCAGCTCCCGTCCACCCAGCGGTTCGAAAGCCCGTTAAAGGGCGAGTAGATAAAATGGGGACCTGCTACTAGAGCAGGTCCGCACCCACCTCCGGTGTAGCGGCGATGGTGACGGCGGACGAGCGGAGAGCGGAGGAACGATGTGCGGCGGCGGAGGAAAAATGGTGGCTGGCGAGTCGAGGCGACGAACGAAAAGAGGTCGGACCAACGAGGTGCCGAAGCAGAGGCCGCTGCGAGCATGCGTGGAGGCGCAAAGAGGTCCAGGCCTGGAGAGTTACGACTGCCGTAAAGGACGGAAGTGCAAAGACCAGCGCCGTAGAAGGACCGCCGCCGGGACTGTCCCCTCACAAAAAGGAAAAAAAAGATCTGCTACAGAAGAAAGGGTTCCTGGTAGGTTTCTCACCTCCCTACTTACATGTGGCCCTAGACTAGGGCCACATGTGTTACCAATTAGAATTGTAAGCCGCTCAGAGCCCCGGGGGGGGGGATGAGCGGGATAGGAAATCGAATGAAATAAATAAATAATAAATAAATACTTCCAGTTGCATACACTGCCTAGCACAGTCAGGGAAGGGTGTGAGAGCACGGGGAAGATTAGAAAATAGGCAACTGGGTGGGGGAAAGATGGATGGATAGGTAGTGGGGGATGAGAATGCAGGCTTGTGGCCAGGAAGTTGTGGGCAGGGAGCACCGTGGCAAGCAGAGGAGGGGAGGGGGCCCTGAACACTCTCAGCGCAGGGCACACCCAAAGCTGGAACTGGACCCCTGGTTATACTCCACTAAGGTCCCTCCCCTCCCCAGACCCTGCCATCCCAGGCTCCACCCATAAATTGTCTCCACCTCTAAATTTTTCAAACCAGCGGCCTTAACAAGAACCCACAGCACACACTGATCCCATTTCTGACACATGGAACTGGCTATGACAGTTCCAACAGTGGAATCAGCTGCCTAGGGAGGTGGTGAGCCCCCCCCCCTCTCACTGGCAGTCCTTAAGCAGCAGCTGGACAAACACTTGTCAGAGATTAGGGTTGCCAAGTCGGGTGTTGTGCCGCAGCGGGGGACTCCCGACTGGTGTCTGGAGCACACGCGCGCGCCACACACACACGTCACCCAGAAGTGACGTGACCACACTGGGGGCAGGGCCACGACCATCCGAGGGAAAACCATAGAGTTTTTCCTCGGATGACCGTGGCCCTGCCCCCAGCGTGCCCGGTGTGGTTGCGTCACTTCCAGGTGACGTGCACGTCGGGGTGGGGCTCCCCCTGGGGCCCAATCCACCAGCGGCGGGGAACGGGCCTCTGGGGCGGGGGTTTCCCCGCCCCCCAGGGGGACTTGGCAAGCCTATCAGGGATGCTCTAGGCTGATCCTGCACAGAGCGGGGGGGTCCCCCAGGGGGACTGGGAAAGCCTATCAGGGATGCTCTGGGCTGATCCTGCACAGGGCGGGGGGGGGGGTTGGACTGGATGACCTGCATGGCCCCTTCCAACTCTGTGATTCTATGATTCTACATTGATCACATATGAGGGACTGGACGACATATTATACACAAACATATATAATTCTGCCCCTAATTTCATATTCTGAAATTAAAAGCAATTTTGGGCAGGGGAATTTAGACGGGCTTAATCTTTTCCCCATTTCTTGATCCACTCCAACTCCACACATGAAAGCTGTGTTTGCTAGGACAGGATTAGACGGCACCCTCTGGTCTATTTGTTGTTCCTAATAAGCCTCTCCCAAAGGTGTTTTTCTTGTTAAAAATCCAACATCTGGGCTTGGTCACACACCTTTGCATATAATATTAATTAGCAGTCTGGGAGACTGACCACCCTAGAACAGCAGAGAATTTAAGGAGTTTAAGGCAGGAACAGGATGGCAGTATGCTGCATGTGTATATTTTAATGCCATTACTGCTGGGGATTTAGGGTTGCCAATTACCTGGGGGAAAACATGCCCTGTCCCTTTAATAGAACTTTAATGGAATGTTATTGACCAGGTGACGTTATTTGCCTCCAAGCCCATGAAGTTTCACCTGCCCATTTCAACCCTTTTTTGGCCATCAAATTGCAGCCAATTTATGGCAACCCCATCATGGGGTTTTCAAGGCCAGATATGTTCAGAGGTGGTTTGACATTGCCTGCCTCTTTGTAGAGACCCTGGACTTCCTTGGTGGTCTTCCATCCAAATATTAACCGGGACCGACCCTGCTTAGCTTGAGAGATCTGGGCTATCCAGGTTGGGTCACCCCTTTAACCTCTGTTAAGGGATAGGATGTTTTTCTCACCAAGACTGTTTTTAACTTGAGTGGGAGTAGGACCTTTCCCCATAATGTATTTAACATAATAGTAAATCCAGCCTTGTTCCAGTTCAACACTTCTGTTACCTGTAGCCAAGGGATGCCAAGACAGTTCAAACAACTGGAAAGGCTTGGAAGGAAACATCAACATGAAGGCATACAGTTGAAACTGAGAGCAAGGTGAACTATTTCCTGTTGCCCCACCCTATCCTCATTCCGATTCATATCTGATCTCCGCCATGCCACAGTGACACTGTGCCCCTAAATGGGTTAATATTTATTCAGAGGAAGAGAGAGAATTTCTTGACGCCAAGCAAACACCCAGCTTTGTCCTGAGAAGAGAATCCATAACAGTGCAATTAGAGAACGGCTGTGTGTCAGTCAAGAGCTAAGCCCGGACAATTGCTTAGCACAAAACAAAACAAACACCCCAAAGACAATAGGTCACTGGAAGGGCTGGGGCTCTCTGATTCACATGCACTCAAAAGCATGAGGCTAAGGACCAAACGGCTCAGGACCTATGACATGAGTCATGCAGGATACCCGACCTGATTGTGTCCTTTTTGCAGACATATTTGCCCTGCCCCCTATAGCCATTTTGGCGGGGGGAAACAGCAAAGGAAGGAAGGCCAGAGCCCTTCTCCCTCTGAATTCCACTGAGGGTTGCCAGCCTGCAGGTGGGGCCTGGAGATTTCCCGGAATAACACTGGTCTCCAGACGATGACTGCTTTGGAAGATGGACTGTATGGCATTATACCCCACTGAGGTCCCTCCCCTCCCCTCCCCAAACCCCACCCTCATCAGGCTCCACCTCCAGGTATTTCCCAACCCAGAGCTGGCAACCCTAGACTCTGGGTGCACTTGGGAATATTAGTTCCTCAACTTCATGGCCAAGGCTGCCAGGTTGCCCGCCATGGCAGGCAATCTCCCATCCCCACAGCAGGAGCAGCCAGAGCAAAAATGGGAGGGGGAAACCGGCTTCCCACAATGCTCTAGAAATTACCCAGATCTCTATGGTTTTTAGCATAGAGATTTGGGAAATCCCTAGTGTTGCTGATGCTGTGATGTCATGTCTGAGTACACAGCCAGAGGTGACATCACCGCACTGTACAAGACTGGTTTTCCATAGTCTCCGCCCCTAATGCTCCTGCAGCTTGCCATTTGTGGGCTGACAATCCTACCATGTCCGCCTGTAAAAAGAACTTATATCACAGGGAACATGTAGTTTGGCCCTAACTCCTCTGGTACAGAAAGCCAGTGCAGAATAGTGGATAAAGTGCTGGACTAGGATCTGGGGAAATCCAATTTTGAATCCCCAATCTGCTATGGAAACTGGCTGGGTGACCTTGGGCCAGCTACATACTCTAAGCCTGACCTACTGTAGGGCTGTTGTTCTAAGAATAAAATGCGGGGTGGAAGATTGATGTTGTAATCCACATTAAGTCCGCATTAAGGAGAAAAGTGGGGTACAGATACATTTTCTTTTGTGGGGTTCTGCTCTTGTGCCTTCTAATCAGTGATAACGCAGAAACAAAGTAGGGCAAGCTTTTCCCAGCACAGGAAAAAAAATGAAGCTCTTTTCCTCTGTATGTGCCAGGCTGCGGTGTGACGGCACAGTGCCAAAAGTAAGAGACTTCCATTTTTGCAGAGAGACTCGTTGCTTCTGGAACAAACCAAACAAAAGCAGTGCGGCAACCGACCTGGCAAATAGAATCACCACCTTTTTCTGGCACGGTGCCTATGGCATCAGATGAAAACCCCCACCCACCCATAACAGCACAGGATCAGTGCCATGGAAAAAATCTGGTAATGCTACCAGGCGGAGGGGGGCATCATGCTGGGAAACTCTCCAATCATTGATTTCTGCAGGCTAGGCAACTGTCAAAAACACAAGGAGGAGGAGGTACCTCTAGAACTTGACTCTAGAACTTCAAGTGTTCATCCCATTCATATCCCTTTACTCAGGGCTGTGGTAACTGTAGCGTAGCCACTTTCAGAGGGTAGGCGTGTTGGTCTGCAGTAGAACAGCTAGATTCGGCTCCTGTGGCCCCTTAGAGACCGACATGGTCTTCAGGGAAGGGACCTTCAAGAGGGAGAGTCCCTTCATCAGATACAAGTCGGAATCGAGATCACTGAGCTCTTACCTCCCCGTCTGAAGGCGGGAGGGGGGCCGCAAAGAAGGGAGCCAGAATGCAAACGTACAATGCAAAATGTAATCAGCTTGATTAGAGCAGGGGAGAAATGCATGGTGGTGATGGAGCATGCCTCAAGTTGCGGCTAACTTACGGAGACCCTGTAGGGTTTTCAAAGCAAGAGATGTTCAGAGGTGGTTGGTCATTGCCTGCATCTGCATAGCATCTCATGGGACTTATTAAAGCTCTGCAGGGCTGTAAAACGGAGCTGTTCTGCCAGGCTTTTGGCTGAGCCAGCGGACATTCAACCATTCTGGCCTCCCCTGTTCATGGACCCTTCCCAGTGCCCTGCTGTTTTAGATAATACTATTCAGCACTATTCAGCCCAACCCAGATCACCGCAGACTGTGACAGCAGCCATGAAATTAAAAGACGCCTGCTCCTTGGGAGGAAAGCGATGGCGAACCTAAACAGCATGATAAAAAGTAGAGACATCAGCCTGCCAACAAAAGTCCGCATGGTCAAAGCAATGGAATTCCCAGTAGTCGTGTATGGCTGCGAGAGTTGGACTATAAGGAAGGCCGAGCGCCGAAGAATAGATTATTTTGAACTATGGTGCTGGAGAAGACTCTTGAGAGTCCCTCGGACTGCAAGGAGATCAAATCAGTCAATCCTAACAGAAATCAACTCTGACTGTTCCCTGGAAGGCCAGATAATGAAACTGAAGCTCAAATACTTTGGCCACCCAATGAGAAGGGAGCACTCACTGGAGAAGACCCTGATGCTGGGAAAGATTGAAGGTCAAAGAAGACGGGGACGGCAAAGGATGGGATGGTTAGACAGTGTCATCGATGCAACGAACATGAAATTGAGCCAACTTCAGAGGACGGCGGAAGACAGGAGGGCCTGGCGGGAGGTGGTTCATGGGGTCGCAAAGAGTTTGGCCCTTGACTGTGCGACTGAACAACAAATTCAGCACTGGTACTTTCTGGGGTACCTATATATCCACCTGACATGAGGCATGGGGGGGGGGTGTTGTTGTCTATTGTGCCATCTATTGTTTTATTGGTTTTATTATTTTGTGGATTTTATGTTGTAACCCACGGGGAAAAATGATGATGATGATGATGATGATGATGATGATGATGATGATGATGATGATGATGATGATGATGATGACGATGACGACGACGACCTTGGGCTTCCTTGGTAGCCTCCCATCCAAATACTAAACCAGGACTATCCTCCTTAGCTTCTGCGATCTGACAAGATCAGGCTAGCCTGGGCCCTCCAGGTCAGAAATGCTTAGGGGCAGGAATTTAGCATGTATCGTGAGATAGGAAAGCCATGTCTCTATTGGGCCAGTGAGTGAAGTGTCCCCTGATGCATTGATTTGCCCCACCTATGTTTTTATTTTAAAGGCTGATTATTTTGTGACATTTGCATTTAAAGCATGAGATGAGACATTCTGTTGTAGAAAAGGAAAGTTTCTGGTGATAGGTCAGTGATTGCAAAGGGGTAGCCGTGATAGTCTGTTGTGGCAAAACAAAACAAAAGCCCAGTGCCACCTTAAAGACATAAGAACATAAGAACATAAGAGACGCCAATGTTGGATCAGGCCAAAGGCCCATCCAGTCCAACACTCTGTGTCACACAGTGGCCAGAAATACCAGTGCCATCAGGAGGTCCAGCAATGGGGCCAGGACATTAGAAGCCCTCCCACTGTTGACCCCCCCCCCAAGCACCAAGAAGACAGAGCATCACTTGCCCCAGAGCCCCTAGCTATACCTTGTGGCTAATAGCCACTGATGGACCTCTGCTCCATATGCTTATCTAATTCCCTTTTGAAGCCGTCCATGCTTGTAGCACCCACCACTTCCTGTGGCAGTGAATTCCATGTGTTAATCACTCTTTGGGTGAAGAAGTACTTCCTTTTATCCGTTCTAACCCGACCACTCTGCAGTTTCATGGAGTGCCCACGAGTTCTTGTATTGTGAGAAAGGGAGAAAAGTACCTCTTTCTTTACCTGCTCTTTCCCATGCATAATCTTATAAACCTCGATCATGTCACCCCTCAGTCGTCTTTTCTCCAAGCTAAAGAGCCCTAAGCGCTTTAACCTTTCCTCATAGGGAAAGTGTTCCAACCCTTTTATCATTCGAGTTGCCCTTTTCTGCACTTTTTCCAAAGCTATAATATCTTTTTTAAGGTGTGGTGCCCAGAACTGCACACAGTATTCCAAATGAGGTCTCACCATTGATTTATATAGGGGCATTATGATATTGGCTGATCTGTTTTCAATACCCTTCCTAATAATCCCCAGCATAGCATTGGCCTTCTTTATTGCAGTCACACACTGTCTCGACATTTTCAGTGAGTTATCCACTACAACTCCAAGATCTCTCTCTTGCTCAGTCTCTGCCAGTTCAGACCCCATCAATGTGTATTTATATTTAGGATTTTTGGCTCCAATGTGCATCACCTTGCACTTGGCCACATTGAACCCCATTTGCCATGTTGACGCCCACTCGCCCATTCTTGACAGATCCCCTTGGAGTGCCTCACAATCCTCACTGGTTTTCACCACCCTGAACAACTTTGTATCATCCGCAAATTTAGCCACTTCACTGCTTACTCCCTCTCCAAATCATTAATGAACAACATTCATTTCAACATGAGGTTTCATGAGTCCGCTGCTTACTTTTCCTGAGATGCTGGGATCAAACTGGGAAAAATTACAAGAAGAGAAGACATTGGATTTATACCCTGCCCTTCACTACCTGAAAGAGTCTCAGAGCGGCTTACAATCCCCCCACCCCACCCACAACAGACACACTGCAAGGTAGGTGGGGCTCAGAGACCTCTTTCGAGAACTGCCCTTGAGAGAACAGCTCTGAGAGAACTTGTGACTGACCCAAGGTCACACCAGCAGCTGCATATGGAGGAGTGTGGAATCAAACCCGCTCCTCCCAGATTAGAGTCTGTGCACTTAGCCACTACACCAAACTGGCAGATGGTGCCTTCCTTCATAAAGTGGGAGTGCCTCAAACTCCACCCACCCGATCCGTAGCTTAGCCCTCCCAAGATTCTCCAGGGCAGATTGGTCAAGAGCAGTCTGTCCCCATTAGAATGCTGCAATGATCCTGAAAACCCTTCCCTTCCCTTTAACTACTGTTCTGGTCAGCACTGCAGAGTACTTAAAGGGGAATAAAAAAGAGTAACAATTTTTTTAAAACCTAAGGAGGTCTTTATTCTAACTAGGCAAATGTTTCTGGACTTAGAAATAACTGTAGAAAAGAGCAAGAGTCCAGTAGCACCTTAAAGACTAACAAAACTTGTGGCAGGCCAGGAGCTTTCGTGAGTCACTGCTCACTTCTTCTTAAAAGCAACTGTGGGGCGGGTTTTTTGACTGAACCATGATTCCTGACAGAAACAATTCGTACTATTGTTTTCGTTTTTGCCATCAAGTCACAGTTGACTTATGGCAACCCTGTAGGGTTTTCAAGGCAAGAGACATCCAGAGTTGGTGTGCCATGGCCTGCCTCCAGTCCGCATCGCAATCCTGGTATTCCTTGGAGGGGATTCACATTCTAATACTAGCCAGGGCCGACCCTGCTCAGCTTCTGAGGTCGGGCTAGCCTGGTCTATCCAGGTCAGATTCATATTCATCAATAAATATAAACACATAGTTTGGTGAGTGGGTTATAGAAATTGCTATTGGTGGTGAAGAAATCACAAGTGGGCCTGTGGCTTAGGGGTAGAGCATCTGCTTTTCAGAAGGTCCCAGGACCAATCCCCAGCATCTCCAGTTAAAGGATCAGGTGGTTGGGTTATTTGAAAGAACCACCGAGACCCTGGAGAACTGCTGCCAGTCGAAGTAGACAACACTGACTTTGATAGGCCAAGAGTCTTACAAGCAGCTTCATCATTTCCCATTTTTAAAAAATCCCGGCTGGAAATACAGAAGTCCACCTAGCAAAGATGGCTAGCTATTGGATCATATTCAGGGCTTTTTTTATAGAAAGAGCCCAGCAGGAACTCGTTAGCATAACAGGCCACACCCAACAGCAGAAATTCATTTGCTTATTAGGACACACCCCTGACAGCACAGCTCATTAGCATATTAGGCCACACACCCCATGTTCACAGAAGTGGGGTCATCCAGACACACCCACCTTTTGCTTCTTATTCTGTTTACCTTGTTTGTTGTCAAAACCCAGGGCTTTTTTTGTTGCAGGAACTCCTTTGCATGTTAGGCCACACACCCCTAATGTAGCCAATCCTAATGAGTTTCTGCTGTTGGGTGTGGCCTATTATGCTAATGAGTTCCTGCTGGGTGTGGCCAACTCAGGAGCCAGCCGGAACTCCGTTCCTGTGCGTTCCTGCCCAAAAATAGCCCTGAATTCATATTTACTCAAAAATGTCTCTCTGAGTTTACATAATTGCAGGCAGCACATTTAATGCAGTTGCCAGCTCCAGGTTAGGAAGTTTCCAGAGCTTTGGGGGTATCGCTTTGGGAAGGAGCTCAACAGGGATGTGATGCTATAAAGTCCATCCTCTGAAGTTGCCATTTCCTCCAGGGGAACTGATCTCAGTATCCTGGAGATCACTTGTAACTCAAGAAGATCTCTGGGCCTCACCTGAAGTTTAGCTAGGGTTGCCAAGTCTATTTACCTTGGCGGCAGGGGAGCGTCGCCAAACTCCGAGAGCCGTAGGTGGACGCGCAACGTCGATTGGAAGTGACGTGCGACGTCGATCACGTTGAGGGCATGGCCCCGATCGTCGAAGGGAAAACCATAGAGTTTTCCCTCCAACGATCGGGGCCACGCCCCCAACGTGATCGACGCCACGCTGAGCTTCGGGGGGGCGGAGTTCCCCCTGGGACCCGAATCCGCGGCGGCAGAAATTGGGCCTCCAAAGCGGGGGTTTACCCACCACCCGTCCCCACTTGGCAGCCCTAAGTTTAGCAACTGTAACACTTAGGCAGCTTCCACACCGTTTCATCTTGGAAGTCCAGCTCTTGAGCAAGGAGTGGAACACAACATCGCAGAGGAAACAACAGTTTACCATTTCCACACACTGAGACTGGGGGCTCCTAGTAGTCAGTGAAGCCGAATATGATGTGAGGGAACACAAAGTCTGGAGATCAGATATTTCTAAAATTGTTATGAATTATTTTATTAAATATATTTTTAAAAAAGAACACCATCATACGCAAAGAACATCATGCAATGGGGAAATCTTATCCACACGGACCATACATGACATGACTATATTACATAGTTTAGGAAAATCAGAGTTTCAGGAAAGGAAGGGAGATCCGCTTTAAGATCTTGTGTTATCTTGGGCGTGAAGAAGGATCAGGCCACTGAATCTTCCAGGTCTGTCAGGAGCAAGCCTCACTGCAGACACCCCTGCAAAATTCCTGTTTTGTTTATCGTAGAACTCCTCATAGAATTTGATAGCTTACAGAGGATCCGTAGGCCTTCCTCCATTCAGGCTGTGAAGAGTCTCAGGCTCGCTTGGCTTCAGCAAGGTGCATACATAGGTTTGCCAACCTCCAGGTGGTACCTGGAGATCTCCTGGGATTACAACTGATTTTCAAACTATAAAGATAAGTTTCCTGGGGGGGGGGGAATGGCTGCTATGGGGGATGGACTAGATGGCATTATGCCCTACTGAGGTCACTCCTCTCCTCAAACCCTGCCTTCCCCAGGCGCCACCAGCAAATCTCCAGAAATTTCCCACCCACAAGTTGGCAACCATATGAATAGACCTTACAGCTGCTAAAAGCACCAGGCACGCTGGTCGCTTCCAATCATGCTGCTGTGAGAATCTACAGGGAATCTCCCTTTCCACCTCTAATTTCTACCAGTTCAGTGAGAGAAGCTGCCCCCATTTTTCCTTCCCAGAGCTGAAGTAACATCTGTTTCTTATCAGCACTGTCTCTCTTGGGGGGCTCAAAGCAGGAGATGGGAGGGACCAGTTTCTTACTTTACTGGCCTGTATCCATGTCCTTTCACCTCTGCCCAGCAGGTCTCATCCTTCATTCTCCGGCTTGTGAAGCAAGCAGAAGGCACTTCAGTTGTGTCCCACAAGCAGCAGGTTACAGGAAGGAATGGGGCAGGAGAAACAGAGGCTATTATGTGGGGTATGTTGGAAGAGAAGGCCTAGAGAAGGCTATCTCAGGCCTCAGCCTCCAGGGGGGGGGGGGTTTGCAAACAAGTCAGTGAGATAGATGGGCCGACTGTGGGTTTTCTTCCTGTTTTACTGTCCTGTCACTACTGTCCCTTTGAAGCAGACTGACAGATCTCAGAGAAATTGCCTCTCTTCCTTCCGTTCCCCCTCACACACCATCACACTCTCACACACATCCACGATGGGTGATGGATGCCTCCAGGGGTCGTTTTGTAGAAAAAGAGCTAGGGGGACTCATTAGCATAACTCATTAGCATATGCCACACCCCCTGACATCACCGGAAGTGTGTCCTAAGGCCACACCCCCTGACATCACCGGAAGTGTGTCATAAGGCCACACCCCCCGCCCCCAATGGTCCCGGCTTCCCCAGGCAGGCAGGGGTGGGGAGAGGCAGGGAGGAAGCAACTTACCCTCCCTCTTCTCCTGCCTCCTCCTGACTGAATGAGGACCGGAAGCGGGGCGGCCGGAAGTGGGGGGCGGGGCTTCATCATGTGCCCCCCCCGTACCTCACCCGGGGGAACTGCGATCCCCCTGCGATCCCCCCCGAAATGACCTCTGGATGCCTCTCTACATCCGGACCCATCCAAGGTAGTTTAGATTAGTTCTGTCTCTGTCTCTTAAGCTTCACTATCTAGGATGTAGTTCCTAAATAAAAGGTGGGGAATGGAGTTCTCTGTGAATTACAGCTTATTTTCAGGCTAGAGAGCTAGTCCTCTAGAGAACATGGCAGGTTTGGAAGGTGGACTCTGTGGCATCAGAGCCCTGTTAAGTTCCCTCCCTAGGCTTCGTCCCCAAAGCTCCAGGAATTTCCCCATCCAGAGTTAGAATCATGGAACCATAGAGTTGGAAGGGACCTCCAGGGTCATCTAGTCCAACTGCCTGCCTGCCTGCACAATGCAGGAAATTCACAAATACCTCCCCCCCACAACCCCAGTGACCCCTGTTCCATGCCCAGAAGATGGCCAAAAAACCTCCAGGATCCCTGGCCAAACTGGCCTGGCAACACTGGGACCGATTTCACACAAGAGCTGTGCCGCGGTCGCACCTCCCTTTGCCCCACTTCTATTGGTCAATTTCCCACTCGAAGCCGCGCGGCCGCATTTTGACCCGCAGCTTTGCTCGATTTTCCCCGTGGGTTTCGTGATCCCCAAAAAACAGGATCACGAAACCGTGGGGGAAATTTGGTGAACCCGCGGGTCAAAATGCGGCCGCATGGCTTCGAGTGGGAAATTGACCGATAGAAGTGGGGCAGAGGGAGGCACAACCATGGCGCAGCTCTTGTGTGAAATCAGACTAAGTGTTTAGCAGCCAAGCTATTGGGGTGACTGTTCCAATCTGTTCTAGTGGGCAACAGCTTTAATTTGAACCAACTCCAAACACCCCCTGCTCCTAGTATCATACCCTCGAGGAGCCAGTGCCTGAATTAATGGACACAAGGGAGAGGAGTAAAGAGAAGGACTTCCTCTGGGTCATCCAGCAGAAATTGATTCAGAGTGCCAACTTCTCTCTGTTTTACAGCTGGGAAACAGAGCAGGTCCCAATACAGTCTAGGCAAATAAAAACCAGACTTAGCTAAGGCTGCCAAAAAGCCAGCCCTAACTGAAAGGATCTTGTTGCTCTCTCAGGGGTCATTTCCTGCGAGAGCGCACAGGAGCGGAGCTCCGGCAGTAAGGAGCCCAGGGGGTGGGCACATGCAACAAGCCCCACCCCCTGCTCCCCGCAGCCCTCAGTCGGGCCACGAGGAGCAAGAAGCAGCCAGGTAAGTTGCAGAGGGGCCCCCATCCCGCCTTCAGGTACAACCTCTCCCTCCTCTGTGAGGGCAGATCTGTGCGTGCCCCCCCCCAATAGCTAGCAATCCAAAACAGTCCAGTGGAGCCTGAGCGGTGGGTGTTGCCTTCTGACACACTTCCGGTGATGTCAGGGAGAGTGGCATATGCAGATAAGTTATGCTAATGAGCTCCTGCACCGCTTTTTCTACGAAATGACCCCTGGGTGAGTCCTAGGGTTTCCAGATACGGCTTGGGAACTGGTGGGAGCCAGGAGGGCAAGGGCACGGGGTTGCCATCGGTGATGGCATGATCTCACTTCGGAGATGACAACGACGTGGAAGTGACATCAATTTCCTCTGGGAATCTTCAGGAACTCCAGTGATTCCTAGAGCAGACTGACATCGTTTCTGGAAAGTGAAATCATAGCGTCTCTGCCAACAGGTTTCTTTACATTATTTTTCTCCTGGCAGGAAAATGACATCCCCAGTGAGTCTCGAGAGGTAGGGCATTTTCTGGGTTCTGTGCCACCACCAAGAATAGTAGTCTTGGTGGGTGTGAGACAGAAATATGGCTATTTATTTATATGTGTACGTGCGTGGAAAAAATATAGATATAAAAATACAATCAAAAACAATATATACAAACAATAATGTGCAGACTAGGCAGTGTTTTCAGTGTCTATGCTTATTGGAAAAGAGAACTTGTTGCAGGTGTTTGCCCACAAGAGGCTCTGTGCAGGGGCAGCGGTTGCTCTCATTCCTTGAAGTCCATCAAGGCGAAATAGTTCCGTCGCTGGCTACTAATCTCACAAGTGGGGTTCCCCACCCCAGCTTCAAGAAGTGCCTGAGGACCTATAAATGCCAACTGCTGTGACATTCCATGCTACTTCCTGGTGACATCCGAAACTGTGGACAAGCCAAGGTCAGTCAGAAAAGACATTCTCAGAGATAGGGAATGCTGTCCTTCTAGTTAACGACAGCAGTGAAATCTCCGTGTGAAGTTGTAGAGCACACCTCTGTAGGCGTCGCGGAACTGGCGGTTCATAGCAGCATAAAGCACCGGATTGATGCAGCTGTTGAGCCATGTGAGGTTGGCAGCAATCATGTGCAGGACAACTGGGGCCCGGTTTTTGGAATCAAAGATGTTGAGCAACATGAAGGGGATGTAGCACACGACAAAGAAAATGAAGACCACGAAGCACATGCGGGTCACCCGGCGGAATTCAGTGTTGCTGTCCTTTGGCTTGCAAACAGCTGCTTTCTTTGGCGGCGCCATAGGCTGAGGCACAGGATGAGTTTCACCGTTCTCCGAAGCTGAAGGAACACTGGTTTTGGAAGTCGGCTCAGAGGGCATACCCTCACTGGACTGCTGGGAAGGTCCCACGCTATCAACCCCGCTGTCGAGTTCTTGGTAATGTCCCGGCGTTGCTGAGCTGGTTCCAGCCACGTGGACTCCTTTCAGACTGGCTTTCTTCAGCTTATATTGATCCATGGCCTGGGCGGCCACCTTGACTTTGCGATGGATGAGGTAGTAGAAAATGCCGACGCAGCTGAGGCCTACCACGAAGTAGAGGGCCATGAGGATGGTGGTGTAGGGCCGGCCTCGGAGGCGGTGGAAGCTACAGGTGCAGACTTTGGGTACCAGTACATAGACAGGCCACAAGGGCGCGAAGCTGGCAAAGCCAATGACCCAGGTGACCAGGCTGATGAGGATCATTCTGAGGCGGGAAAAGACCCGGTCAAAGAGGGCCGTATTGGCGATGAGGAGATATCGGCTGACAGCGATGAGGCAGAGGGTTAAGATGGAAACTGAGTTGGAAACGAAAAGCAACATCCCGAAGACACGGCAGAAGTCGGCGCCCGCCCGCCAGTGGAGGTGAAGGTAGGAGTCGACGGAGAAGGGCTGCAGGAAGGTGCAGTAGAGCAAGTCAGCTAAAGTCAAGTTGACAATCAGCAGATTGAAGCGCGTCTGCAGCTTGGGCTCCGCCACGTAGGCCAGCAGCGTCAGCACATTGCCCACTGTGCCAAGGACTGTCACCACAATGCCCCAGCTGACCGACACATAACGGTAGTCAACGATGGAAGGGTCGTAACAGGAGAAATTGTCAGCAACGTTTTCCATCTCGGGAGGTAGCGGTTGCAGTCTCTACTCGCTAAAAACTGGGAGGTACTGGACTGCCTTTGTGCCTAGAGGAGACAGAAGAAAAGAAGGGATCAAGCAAACACATTTGGAAATGTGAGGGCTTTTTGCTCTGTGATTGGTTGTGGCTCCAAGGCTGGCAAAAGACAGTACAGAACATTATGGGATTCCTTGTTCCAGGTTTTTGTGATGGCTGCTAACTGGAGTGGCTTCTTTAAAAAAGCAATGATTACTAAGTGTTCAGTGCACTCAATGGCTCTTAGCTTGGCAAGAGTTATCAATGGCTCTTAGCTGGAGACAGAGCTCCCAGTTAGAGGCAGGAGGCTCCCAATTACCAGGTGCTTGGACAAACTGCCGAATAGGGCTATCCTTGTATCGCTCTGCTTTAAGGAGTTATTGGGCCCCATTAGCTGACTACAGCATTCACAAATGGTTGCCTCTACCAGGCCCTGTCAGCTGTTACTTTTTTCTCTCTAGGTCTAGGAACTGGTATTTCAGAAAAATACCTTCATATTCCCTAGTGTTTTGCATAAGAGGACAGGCATGTATGGTTTCCCCATAGTGCCTATTGATACAGTGCATCGGCAGTGGGGCTTCTATACGGCTGATTGTCCAGCAGTTTTCCTGACCATGTCCCCTAGCAGTGGCGTCCCCCCTTCCTGGGCTATCAGTGTTTTAAAACACCCAGCAATTAAATATTATTATATCAATATAATGTTATAAACTGTGTATCAGGTTCTCTGAATCCCCAGTTTTCATTTTAAAAAATGGAGTCAGTAACCTGTTTTGTAGGGCCTAGGATTTCCACACCCATAAGAGAAGGCAATGTTGCATCAGACCAATGGCCCATCCAGTCCAACACTCTGTGTCACACAGTGACCAAAAATATCAGGAGCCATCAGGAGGTCCAGCAGTGGGGCCAGGACACTAGAAGACTTCCCACTGTTGCCCCCCCCCCCAGCATCAAGAATATAGTGCATCACTTGCCCCAGACTGAGAGTTCCTATCTATACCTTGTGGCTAATAGCCACTGATGGACCTCTGTTCCATGTTTATCTAATTCCCTCTTGAAGCCGTCCATGCTTGTAGCCGCCGCCACCTCCTGTGGCAGTGAATTCCATGTGTTAATCCATGTCAAGCATATCACTCACTGTGGTGCAGTGGACAGAAAGTCAGACTGCAACCTAGGAGACACACCCTTAATTTGCCATGGAAGTGCACTGGGTAACCTTGAGCCAGTCAGGCCTAACCTACCTCACAGTGTTGTTGTAAAGGGAAAATGGGGGGGGGGTCGGCATTTGGCTGATACCACATCATCATTTCTGGTGTGATCCAGAAGTAGGGCTGCCAGTCTCTAGGTCCTGGTGGGGGTTCCCTCAATTTTTGGGGCTTCAGCCCACTGCTGGCCAGCTGGCTAGTGGGGAAACTCTGCCCTCCCAAACAGCCAAGATCCAGTGTGATGTCCCCGATGTGACGATGTCACCTGGAAGTGACATCATCACATAGGGGACATTGTGCAGGATACTCTGGTTTGAGGGCAAAACTCTATGGTAAATTTGGCCTAAAACCATAGAGTTGTGTCCTCAAACCAGAGCACCCCGTGCAACGTCACTGATGCAATGGCATCACTTCCAGGTGATATCATTGCAGTGGGGAATGTTCTGGAACACGCCCCACATCCCCTCATTGACGCGGCAAGGGGACCTGGCAACCCTATCCAGAAGTGACATCAGCCCATCAGGATGACTCTCTAGGATTCATCTGAAACTCTATGGTAGGAGGGGGTGCTGGCATACACCCACTTTCCATGTCAGCTAGGGCTGCCAAGCCTCTGGTGGTGGCGGGGAATCCCCCGTTCTTGTTCCCATTGCCCACTGCCAGTCTAAGCAGTGGCTGGTGAAAGATTTTAAAAACCTTGCGATGCTGGCTGTGGCATCACTGGAAGTTACACAGAGTAGCCCTGGGAATCACTGGCAATTCAGTGGCTTTGCTACTTTTTAAACCAGAGGTGACATGATGTCATAGCCAGCATCACGTCTCCCCCATCCCTGCCCACAGCCCTCCTGCTGGTTGCATCACATCTCCCCCATTCCTGCCCACAGCCCTCCTGCTGGTTGCCTGGCAAGCCTAATGTCAACTCAGTGAAGGAGGTTAGGCAAAGAACGAGTGACTTGGCCAAGGTCCCTCAGTGAGGCTTGTACCTGGGCGACCAGTCTGACACTCTCTTCATGTCGCTTCTTTGGCTCTGCACGCTTTGCTTTGCCACACTTATGAGCCTCCTTCCTCTGGACTACTGGCTTTTCTGAGGCAGTGCCTGTTTGCTCTCTCTGTCTAAAACACAAGGAACAAGAGGGCTTCTCCGCGTAGAAGAGACAGGCCGGCCCTGCTCCAGCGAAATGAGGCTTCCTTGCCAGGCAGCCTGAAGCCAGAGGCCTGCCACTGGCTTTCCACGCATCAGGCGCTCGCTTTACATCCCAGCTTCCTCCAGGGAAGCCAGATCAAAGCGCAACCCAATTCTTTCCTTCTTAGGCCTAATTGGGACGTTGCCACGGAAACAGACATCTCCAAATCTTGTCTAATTGGTTCCCTCCTCTACCTGGTCGGCTTCCTTTTCAAGTCTGAGCTGGGATAGTGGGGGGGGGGAGGCAGAAGGTTTGCCCAACTTCAATGAATTCCACACAGATCTCCTCGGCTATTGGGCAAGCCAAAAGAGGCCTTTGCAAAGTCTGGTGCAACCAACCTTGACGGTGGGGGCTATCCCAGGAACAGTCAGGCTTCCCTATCACAAGAATTCTCTGTAGTATTGCCGACCTCCAGGTGGGACCTGGGTCCTCCTGAAATTAAGGGTCAGGTCACACGGACATTTAGTGCGAGCTTCGCTGCTGATCCCTCGCGCATTAAAGTTTCCTGTTCATATTGGCAAACCCGTCTCCCGCACTGAAGCGGGCTGAGTCCCGCGGTTTTCGCTCTTTTTATCCGCGTTTTCTGACACCCGTTGGAACAGGTGTTTTTCTGATATCTCGCGCTTTGCATCCGCGGTTTTGGTATCTGGACAGCAATCCGCCGTGACCACCCTACCCTCCCCCCCCCCTTTTTTGTGTTTCCGGTTTAAGTTATGCGCATGTGCAAACAGGCACTAGCTTTTATTTCGGTCTTTTTAGTTTGTATGTACGCCCAAGCGCATGTTTAACCCCGTTTTCTTTCTCGTTTTCCTTTACGTCTTCGATCACGTGTATTGACAGTTTGGTAACGCTGATGCAGTTTGGTAACGGCGATGTTGCTTGTTCAAGCTGTAATTTGCCATGCGCATGGGAAGACAAGCGCATGCGCAGGTTTTTTTTAAAAAAAACACCCCGCGCCGCCGCGGGGACGGCACGCTGTGTGATCAGTACTTTGCGCGAGTGAAGCGGAAGACAGAGGGACCATCTGACCACCTCCAAGCGATATAAAATGTCGCGGATAGAAGAACTGCGGGAAAACTAGCGCGGTAAGAGGTCCGTGTAACCGCGGCCTAAAACTGACCTCCAGACAGCCTTGTAGCTAGGGAATTTGGGGGGAGGGGGCCTCGGGGGGGCCTGCCAGCTAATTAAATGAAAGTACAGTGCAGGTGGTAAGTTAGAGCACTTTGGGGACAGCCCAGGAGAGGGGGGCCAGAAGAAACACTAGGGGGCCAGGCCCCGTGGGCCCCATGTTAGCTACGGGCCAGCCTCCAGACTACAGAGATCAGCTGCCTTGGACAAAATGGCTGCTTTGGGTGGGAGGGCTCTGTGACATTATACCCTGATGAGGTCCTTCTCCTCCCCAAGCCCTGCCCTCCCATGTTCTGCCCCCAAATCTGCAGGAACTTCCACCTGGGAGTTGGCAACCCTAATTCTCCCCCGATGTCCTGACATTACTTCTGGGTAACGTAGGCATGTCGCGTTTATTTCTGGCTTCTTCCCTCCCTGCTCTGGGTAAGTTCATCCCCATCTCCCACCAGGTGGTCTGACGGATCTGGCAGCCAATGCTCCCGCTAAGCTGTGGAGTCTTGTGAGCAAAAAGTCTCCTTTGTGAGCTACCGGCATTAAAGTTGTGAGCGAGCAATTTGGCTGCTGCATCAATTAGTTTGCTCTGGAGCCCTCCTTCCTGAGCGAAGACGAAAATGTGTGAGCCGAAGGCTAAAGAAAACTGTGAGCTAGCTCACACGAAGTGCCTCCGCAGGGCAGGTTTTCATCCAGATGGTGTGATCCATTGGCGCAAAGCAGGCTTGGGAAAGAACATACTGAGGTTGGCAAATGAGTGGTTCAAGTATGATGTTGTGGGGGTGCTCCCCCCTTCCTGCCAAAAGCACTCCGTTTGGAAGCCAAACTGGAGAAGAACCTCTGTGCGAAAGCAGCATTTGAGACGAATACACAGGAATCTCCCCCTGTGGTGAAAGGAGATGCCCACTGTGGTATGTTTTTCTTCTTATTGTTGCCAACAAACCAGATAAAGAAATCTGGCCTGGCCTTCTCTTGCGCTTTCAACAGCATCCTGATGTGCTGAAATTAGCAGGGGGTGCTTTGCAGAATAATGCTTGCAAACCCAGCCAGTAACACCACTGAAGGTGCCAGTGGGAAAGTTGGCCTCCCCAACTAGAGGGTTTGTGTTGCTGCTCCAAACAGAACTATCCCTGCCCTCCGAGGCTGACACATGTCTGAGCGGTTCTTCTGGTCGTTCTTGAAAGTCCACCTTCCAAAGCAACCATTTTCCCCCCAGGGGAACTGATCTCCGTAACCTCTAGAACAGTTGTAATTCTGGGAGACCTTTAGCCACCCTCTGGGGATTGGCAACCCTATCCGTTTGATGATCAGGTGATGCAGTTTATAGGGTTGCCAGCAGCCCTGTAGCTAAGGACTTTTTAGGGAGGGGGCCTGGGGGGGGGCTGCTAATCCAATCAAAGGCTCCAGGGCAAGGGCTGCAGCAGCCACAGCCTCCGGGTCCAGCTCCCCCCCCAAGGAACCCCCGTGCCTCTTCCCGCTGCACAGCACCAGGGACAGCCTCTGAAATCACTGCCCTTGTCCTCCCTGCCAACAGGCTGACAGGCAATCAGAGGGAGTTGGGGTAGGGGAGCTGAGGCTCAGAAAGGGGCCCCATAAAAACTGCTAGGGGGGCAGGGCCCATGGGCCCCACGTCAGCTACGGGCCTGGTTGCCAGGTCCCCCCTGGACAGTGGCAGGGGATGGGGGGGGAGGGCTGGCCAAATTCTTGGAGATTTGGGGGTGGAGCCTGGGGAGGGCAGGGACTTCCAGTGGGGTACAATGCCACAGAGTCCACCCTCTAAAGCTGCCATTTTCTCCAGGGGAACTGAGCTCTGTAGTCTGGAGATGAGCTGTGATTCCAGGGGATCCCCAGGGCCCAGCCAGAGGCCGGCATCCCTAGCCGTTTACCTCTATGCCCGGAAAAGCTTCCACTGCCCCCCACCCCATAGTTAAGTCTCTGTTAAAGGGGCACGACTTATTTTTCCCTTTTCCACTTGCATTCGTATTCAAAGTAACAGAGCAGGAACTCCTTTGAACTCAGTGAGCCTTGCTTCGGATAAAGACTCACGGAATTGGGCTATTGGCTACCAAGCTGAAGACCATGCAAGAGACTGCGTCCAGACCAGGAGGGATGGTGGTGGGGGAAAGAAAAGGTGGGCAATGGAAGGTGCATAGCCTGGGGGTGGAGCAGCGGAGAGGAAGGAAAATGGTTCACCCATGGACTGCGGATTAGATATTGACTCAGAAGTGGGGGGGGGGGGGCTATAGGCCTCTAACTGTGATTTATCTCTTTGTTTAATACACAGGCTGAGAATGTGCCAGATCTAAACAGGGCTGGATTTACAGTGGAATGTCTTTATCCACGCGAAGACTGTTTTCCTTTAACAACTGTACAACAAGCTCATGCAACAGGTCAGTTGTGGTCTTTCTGGTAGAGAAATGCATTGTTGTTCAGTCGCACAGTCGAGTCCGACTCTTCGCGACCCCATGGACCAGCTCCCGCCAGGCCCTCCTGTCTTCCGCCGTCCTCTGAAGTTTGCTCAACTTCATGTTACTGCATCTGTGACACTGTCTAACCATCTCATCCTTTGCCATCCCCATCTTCTTTGACCTTCAATCTTTCCCAGCATCAGGGTCTTCTCCAGTGAGTATTACTTGTGACATTCCTGACTAGCACACACACAAGTGCAAAGGCCTAAGCTTATGTCAGGGAAAGTCCTCGGGTTGCCAGCCCTGGGTTGGGAAATACCTAGAGATTTGGGAGGGGGGTGGAGCCTGGGGACAGAGGGACCTCAGTGGGGCACAATGTCACCGAGTCCCACTCTGCAAAGCAGCCATTTTCTCTGGGAGAACTGATCACTCTCACCTGGAGAGCAGTTCTAACTCTGAGAGACCTCCAGGTCCTGCCTGGAGGCTGGCAACCCTAGAAAGACCCCGATGCCCTATCCCGAGGGAGAGAGCGGTGCCACCAAACCAGGTCCTGCCTTATGAATTAATGCCCTCCAAAACAGCCTACTGTTCACAGCCTTGTTCAGGTCTTGCAAACTGAGGGCCGTGGCTTAGGAAAGAGTTAAGTTGCTCAAGGAAGGGAGAAGCCAAGAAGCAGAGCCATGGTGGGGCAATGCTGGACGAATGTGTGTGAAATAGGAAGGCTCTGTTTTGTTCACTTCTTCATGTTGCATAAGGCTGTGATGGAATCCAAGTAGGTCCATGGTCACGTTCCTGAACGGCTGGATTTCCACTTTGAAAAGAATTCGGTAGATGTAGATTGTCTGTCTGAAAGTTTGGGGGGGGCGGAATCTCATTTTTGGATACCTGGTTCCATGCAACCAACATACCCATTCTGACAGCTGATCAAAGTGTCTGTAAAGTCCTTTGTTGGACATACATGGCTGTCTGCTGCTGACATGGCATCCTCATGCTCTAATGACAGTGGGGCTCGTGTACACACACAGAGTGGGAAACAACAGGTTGACATCTTTGAAAAGTACTGGGTCCGGTGAATGATGTAGTGAAATCGGCTCATAGGTTTATTAGATAGTGCAGGAACAAGACACAGAAGCCGGCTCGCAGGCCGGCTTATATCCTGAAGCAAAACCACACCCAAACACACCCCAACACCCGTGATAGGTCTATTTACATTGATTGAGTTAACTCTAGGATCCTAGTCTCCCGAATGGAAGGGGACTAGGATCCGACCGTCTATTGTTCTGGTGGAGCGAAGCTCAGGCTCTTCGCATGACCACGAGTGGACCAGCTGAAACCAGATCGCGCACATGGTCGGGTCAGTACACAACAGTCTTCCAGGGCTGCCCCTGGCCCCAACTCTCCTGGCTCCTATCAAGATCCCTGCCCTGCTGAGTTATGGCATAGTTCTAGGGCTGCCCACAGACCTGGGGGGGAAATCCCCTGTCCCTTTAATGGAGGCTGAATGGAAATGGGCAGCTAAAGCTCTTCATGGTATGGAGGTCAATCACGTGACCCGCTAAAAGGACATCCTATTAAGCCACCATTAAAGGGACAGGACAATTTCTCCGCCGTCTGCCACATGGAGATTTTTCTTCAGGCTCTTTGGAGGGCTTCTGTATGACACTGTCATGGTACCATCCTCCTTCCAGGTGTCCTCCAGCTTCTCCGTTGTTAAGCCCAAACTTGTTTTGGGTACGATCTTTTCTGAAAGATCGTACCCAAGACAGGTTTGGGAAAAGAGTGGATGGGAACATGTGGGCTTGTCCATCTCCCTGCTTACATCTAGCATCACCACCCCCCACACAAACACACAAACAATGCGCGTTGTCTTTTGGTAACAGATATATTGCTATAGTATCCTGTCATGTGATGTTCCTACGATCTTTAATTTTAAAAAAACCTGCAAAAAGTCTGTTGGAGGTAGGGAGAGAAGGCGAGAGGGAAACCCCATGTAGAAGCTCCAGTTCAGCTGCTAGGACAGCGCAATTGGGGGGAGGATTCTGCATTTGCTTTTCCCTCCATTGTTATACCAAACCCCCCTTGGAACAGAAATTCCCCTCTGCATTGCATGCCGCTTTCACTTTCTTTGATCATCAGGTTTTATGGTACCTTCTGCATAGGTTTATGGCCGTTCGGGGTGACTTCGCAGTCAGTACGGCATTGCCCCAAGGTATCTGAATGTGGTTTTGAGTTGCCCCTTTGCCTCAGTGTTGAGAAAATGTGGAGCAAATGCCAGATGCATGCAGAATCACCCCGGGGAATCACCACCCCGCTCTGTCTGCCCAGGAGACTGTTAAAAAGACAGGCGCCATCTGTAGCTTCTTCCATCCCCCGCAGCTGTGCAAGCCATTCACCCCTCCCCTCTGCGGAAGCAAACAAGAGTCTTGTGTTGTTTGTCTGCAACTGGGGGAGGAAAGTGGACCGCAGACCTGGGCGAGGAAGGGGGAAGGAGAAAAGCCAGAGATGGGCTAGAGACTCGTGTGATCTTGGGGTGATATTCTTAGCTAAACTAGTTGTCAGTAACAAATGACAGCATCTGTCTGTGCTGCATTTTTTGGTCGAATCTGCATTGGTATTTTCCGCTGGTTTGGGGACACTCCCACACCGTCTCCTCAGAAGATGTCCACACCTCTTTCAGATTTGCTATCTCTTCCCTTCTCTAAGGAGCGCAAGGGGATGTACATGTGGGGAAGGTACTAAAAAGCTCATTTCAGGGTCAGATATCCAAAATTGAGAGGTGGAAATTCAAGAAATCAAACAGTATTATTTTTTTTGCCAGATTTCAAAGGTATGTGAGTGTAGCTTTGTTTCATTTTTAGAGTGTAGGAGGACATGCAAATTCGTGAAGCGTGCCATATTTTTGGGCTGCTGGATCCTTTATTAATAGATTTTGATCGCTATACAGGTGAGGCACGCTGAAGTATCACTTCTCGGAATTTATTGTGAGTGAGAATTCATTCTCATGAAGATTGTGCTCAAGTGGTTAAGACGCTGAACTGCAGGCTGTGGAAGGTCAGTAGTTCAGCAGTTCGAGACCCAGGTTGCCGCATGACGGAGTGAGCTCCCGTCTCTAGTTCCAGCTCCTGCCAACCTAGCAGTTCGAAAGCAAGAAATTGCAAGTAGATAAATAGGTACCACTTCAGTGGGAAGGTAACAGCGTTCCGTGCGCCTTGGTGTTTAGTCATGCCGGCCACATGACCACGGAAACGTCTTCGGACAGCGCTGGCTCTTCGGCTTTGAAACGGAGATGAGCACTGCAACCCTAGAGTCGGACTCGACTGGCTTTCGAGCAAGGGAACCTTTACCTTTTTAACTACAGTGTATTAGAATACTGGATTGTAAAGATACTCCATATACACCGTGTTCGATTTATTACGATTGAGGATTTCAGTTAGAAAGATTTCAGTTAGAAAATAAGTTATATAGTTGCAAGATCCTCAAATAGATGGTAAAAACCCAAAAAGTAGAATCGTATAAGTAATGTATGTATTGTATACATATATCAAGGTAAAGTTTTCCCTTGCTTGAAAGCTAGTCGAATCCAACTCTAGGGGGCAGTGCTCATCTCTGTTTCTAAGCTGAAGAGCCAGTCCTGTCCGAAGACGTTTCCGTGGCTGGCATGACTAAATGCCGAGGCGCACAGAACGTTGTTACGTTCCTACCGAAGCAGTACCTACTTATCTACTTGCAATTTCTTGCTTTTGAACTGCTAGGTCGGCAGGAGCTGGGGCCAGAGACAGGAGCTCACTCCGTCACACAGAACTTGGGTCTCAAACTGCCGAACTACAGACTTTCCAGTCTGCAGCTCAGCGTCTTAACCTCTGAGGCACTGGAGCCCCATAGACATATATAACTTTAGGCAAAATACATTTTGTCATTTCCAGTCTAAACATGACCCTGAGCCCGAAGACCCATTTTCCTGCTACTTGCTCCTAAACAAAGACAAAACATTTGCCCAGCAGATAAGGTTGCCAACAGGCCAGGAGAAAAAAACTGGCTTGACGTTTTAAATAGATTGTTAATGGGAAGTTATGTATAAGGTGCAATTATTTAGCTCCGTGCCATGAAAAGCTGCAGTTGTCCATTCCCAAACATTAAGGTTCTGTTAAAGGGACAGGATGATTTTTCTCCAGGCCTGTTGGTAACCCTACGGGCAGAAGACAAGAGGCAAGGGCACATCTACGTCTTAAACGTTCCTACAGTTGGGACCCGAACTGAGCCAAAGTCCTCCTTGGCAGCCTGGCTCCATTGCCTGGGCTCAACCATTGAGCATCTGAAGTTAACAGGAAAAGGTTTCTTTGTGCATGTGCAAAGAGCAGCCTGTTACAGCTAAAGGATCAAACATGAAGAGCTGAGGATCCATACATCCATATGACTCCTTTTTACCAGTACTGTCCTATGCCCTTAATAAAAGCTAACCCTGGTTAGTCCGATCTTGTCAGATCTCAGAAGTTGAGCAGGATTGGCCCTGGTCAGTATTTGGATGGGAGACCTCCAAGGAATACTTGGGTCATGATGTGGAGGCAGGCAGTGGCAAGCCACCTCTGAATGTCCCGTGCCTTGAAAACCCTACAGGGTCACCCTAAATCAGTTGTACCTTCCTAAAAATAAGTAAAGAAAGCTTTACCCAGTATTTTATTTCCATAGCCAGAAAAACTTCCTCAGTCCTAAACTTTACTCCAGTTTAAGCCCATCGATTTACTCCATAAGACTGCACTGTACACACCAACATACTAAGCTTCTGGCACAACCATAGTTCTGGCACAGCTGTCCTTGAAAAACAGCAGTTTCTGTCAGAGCTCTCTCAGCCCCACCTACCTCACAGGGTGTCTGTTGTGGGGAGAGGAAGGGAAAGGAGTTTGTAAGCTGCTCTGAGACTCCTTCGGGTAGTGAAGGGCAGGGTACAAATCCAGTCCTTCTTCTTCTCCTCCTCCTCTTTATGGTGCAGCAAACCTAACCAAACATATGAGGGTTGCCAACTGACCAGGAAAATTTGGCCTGTCCTGCTCCTATGCTTTTAACAGTGGCTTGATTGGCAGGCATCAGCCGGTGCACCTGGCACACAGATAAAACTTGCTAATGTACAGTAGCAGCAGGGGCCGGTGGAACAAGCTGGCAACTCTAATTTATGGCTACCTCTGAGATAAACTCATAAGACTGAAAGATAATTCAGTGGCAGCGCTGACTTAGAAGGCTATAACTCCAGGAGAAACAGAGAGCTACCAAAAAAAAAAAGTTAAATACTTTGCAAGTCCATATATTTGACTTGCAATTCCTGCTAATAAAACTTGAGAAAGTTGAAAAACATGGAAAGTGACTTACTTGGCAAAGAAGAACGTGTCTCTCTTGCTAGGAGAAAACAGATCCGGAGCTCATGCCCAGTGCCCGCAATTTCTGGTCTTTCTGACTTTCTCGACAGATATTTATAAGGGTTCCTGGCACACGAACTGCAAGAAGGAAAACTCCCCTGTTACCACATTCCTTGCAACAACTTCCTCCTTCCCTGCAGCTCGTAAATGCCTACCGGCCAGGCCGGCCTCTGCTGCTCACAGGGCCTGGGAGTCCATCCCTGCGCTCATGCAGACTCCCTCGCAGAAGCTGCGGAGAAGCAAATTAAACAAGAGCCAGGAAAAAATGATTAACATTTAACGCTAACTGGCCTGGGGTGAGGGTGGGGAGGGAGAGAAGGTGCAGATCCTGGACGAGACAAGATAACATAGCCCTTCGGCTTGGACAGGCATCCACAAGTCCACCTAGGGCAGTGTTTCTCAGCGTGTGGGTCAGGACCCAAAAGTGGGTCCTGGTCCAGCGCTCCCTAATGACCACCCCTTCCCTTTCCATTGCTCTCTTTTGTATTTTGGACCCCAAGATCTGACCTGGAAACCGTATCTTCAATGTCAAACATTAGCTGGTATTTTCTCTTCACTAAACAAGTATGTGGATCAAGTAACAGGTGTCCTGATGGTTACTAGAGTGAGTCCCTTAGACTTTTTGGGGGGATTAGAGAGTGTAATGGAGGAGGGGAGGGGGTGGTCAAAGGCGGGAATGTAACTTCCATCTGCAAAGGCTGTGTATGTCGGAATGCCACTTGCTCGGGGTTTTGTAGAGGCAGCTGCCCCCTTTGGGTGATGCTTGTTGGCTTTCTCAAAAACATCTGGTTGGCCACTGTAGAAGATGGAGAACTGAACTAGATGAGTGCCAAGGTATTTGTTTGCCCAGGGCACCAAAAATCTTTGGGCAAGCCCTGGATGAGTCACTATACCAAGTGAATTTGGGCTTGTGGGTCAGGGTCACCATACTGAAAAGGCTGGAAACCGCTGATCCTCCACTGCAGCCTGGCTCTATTGCCTTCGCTTGATGCCCTAATGAAACTGATTGTTCCAAAAAGAGAGAACTCCCAGAGAAAAGGACCAGCTTAAGCCTGAGGTGGGGTCCAGAGTTTTAATCCGGGTAAAGGCTTAAAAGTTGATCTTGCATCGTTCCAGAGGGGGAAGTAAAAGTGTCTTAAAGATGATCATCAGTTCTCCGAGGGTCAACCAGTGTGACCCAGACATGGCTGTGATGCTGTAGGCTGGGGGTGGTGGTCCTGTTTTGGATGGGATTATACCACTCCCTTGATGACTCAGTTCTACATTTTTGGGGTACCCTTAGACCAAGTCTCTCCTGCCAACCTAGCAGTTCGAAAGCAAGAAATTGCAAGTAGATAAATAGGTACCACTTCGGTGGGAAGGTAACAGCATTCTGTGCGCCTTGGTGTTTAGTCATGCCGGCCACATGACCACGGAAACGTCTTCGGACAGTGCTGGCTCTGCGGCTTTGAAACGGAGATGAGCACCACAACCCTAGAGTCGGATTCGACTGGCTTTCGAGCAAGGGAACCTTTACCTTTACCTTAGACCAAATCTTGCTTCTGGATGATGGCATTGGCAGCTAAGGCTTTAACTGTGAACTTTCCTAGAATAGTCAGATTTGGCTGCAGTTCCCTTAGTGGTATCCAACTTGAAGCATGCCCAGTAATACACTGCGCATGAGACAACCTTCAAAAAGTTCTTTTTATGTTTGTGTGTTTGCGCATGTGCGTGCACCTGGAAATCATGGCGACCTCTGGTGACTGAGCCCTACTGGCGGCCTGGAGGATATTCAGAGAGGTGGTTGAGTAAAGCCTGCCCCCACCTCCCACCTCTGGTATTCCTAGGAGGTCTCCCATCCAATTACTTCCCAGAGTAAACCCTGCTTAGTTTCTGAGGTCTGACGAGATCCGGCTTGCCTGGGCTATCCAGGTCACGGCAACCTTTGAAAACTTCTCAAAACCTTCAGCAAGTACAAGATGAGGCAGGCTTAGGGCTGTTCTGCACAGCAATGCTTTTCTTTGGCAGCCCCATTTTCCCTGTGCCTCTGCAGAGCAATGACAACAGAGCTTCCAGAAGGTGGGTTTCCATGCATTGTCCCTGCCCCAGTCCCTAAAACAGCCGTCTAGGCTTTGCTCTGATCTTTCCTAAAAGTTTGCTGCAAAGGAGGTTAAGGAAAGATCAAAGAAAAGCCAGGGAAATCCCAGGAGGTGCTGGACTTTATCAAATTGCTGCATGGAGGCGCAGGGAGGGGGGGGGATATCCTCCTTCCAAACAGCATCAACCCTGCTGCAAATAACCCCTGTGGAAAGGGTGAGCCACTTGGGGAGGGGTCTCCAACTTTTTTGATCCTGTGGGCACCTTTGGAATTCAGACTCACGGTGATGGCTGACTGCTTCCTTGGGCTGCCAGCCTCCAGCTGGTTATATCCAAAAGAGAGCTCACAAAACACAAACACAGCGTAGAAGCCAGCCGTGTATAGCTACTACTCCCCTAACGTGGAACCCTTGTTTTCCTGTGGAACTTTCACTTTTTTGAAGTGTCTGCTCTCCTGAAGCATCTTATACAGAAGATTAGTGAACTTTCCTTGGATTTTGTCTTTTGTATTAAGCACTGCTGGATCCCAACCCTTTAAGAAATTTTAAGAGTGTTTGCATTGGAGAAATATTTGAACTGTTAAGAATTGTGAAAACTGTCTTGGATAATATACATTCTTTCTACTTCTGTTCGTAAGTTATTCACGGGGTGTTTGTGTTTTGGTTCAGCCTCCAGGTGGTGGCTGGAGATCTCCTGGAATTACAAGGAATCTCCAGGCAACAGAGATCACTTCGCCTGGACAAAATGGTCACACTAGTCTCCAGACTATGGATGCTTTGGAAGATGGACTCTATGGCATTATACCCCACTGAAGTCCCTCCCCTCCCCACACCCCGCCCTCCCCATGTTCCCTCTAAGCTTTGGAGTCTTGTGAGCAAAAATTCTACTTTGTGAGCTACTCGCATTAAAGCTGTGAGCGAGCGATTTGGCTGCTGTATAAATTAGTTTGCTCTGGAGCCATCCTTCCTGAGCTAAGACAAAAATGTGTGAGCCAGAGGCTAAAAAACTTTGAGCTAGCCCACACTAACTCAGCTTAGAGGGAACACTGGTTACCATCCCCAAATCTCCAGGTATTTCCCAACCCGGATCTGGCAACTGTACTGCTTCAGGAGCTGGACCCGATCACACATAGGAAGCCCAAGGGCATGGGAGAAGAGGGGTAATCTAAAAAAAACAAACAACAACACTGGGAAAGAGGAGTGAGAGAATAAAGCCAGCACTGTAGTTGCAGGCTGAAAGAACATTTTTTTAATGTGCACAGCTAATCACATCTCCAGCGGCCAGTCAGAAGCCCTGCTGGGCAAGAGACCCACATTCTAAAATTATTTAGTGGGTGCCAGGAAAGTTGTTGATGGGTGTCATCATGGCGCCCACGGGCACCACATGGGGGACCCCCACATTAGGGTGATCCACTTTATCATATTACATTAATTCTGATCTGGCTGGTTTGGCTTTCAGTTAGTTTCTGGGCCCAGACAGAAGTGGTGGTGTTATCCTTTCAAGCCACAGTTGGTCTGGGACTAGGATTCTTGAAGGGCCGCCTCCTTCAACATAAACCTTATGGACTTTGAGGTAATCAGGTAAGGCTTTGCTTTGTGTACCAACAGCATCAGAAAGAGCAGTCGGTGGTAGTATACGACGGGGCCTTTTTGGTGGTGGCCCCGAGCTTGTGGAATGCCACCCTCTGTGTAATGTATTGAAATGATTACATGAATCACCTCATAGGACTCCCCTGTTAAGCTTCGAGCCAGACCAGGGCTCCTCTGAGCGAACTTCCTATTGGTCGCTTCGTAACAGCGACCAATCAGAACGATACCATTCCCTAGGAGGGAAAGACTCCCATTGGTCTTTATTCTAGCAATCTCATTGGTTGTTATTTGTAAATAGGCGTGGCTACATTAGCCCGGTTATGTTTAAAAGGAGCATAAGCTCCCACTGTTTTCTGTTCTGGTTTCTCACTGAGTTAGTGCTTGTTCGTTACTTCCAATAAAGCTGAATCACTTGCTGAATCACTGTACGAGTCCTTTGTTAGCGCGATCTAACAATTGGGGACGAGGATGGGATGTTAGAGCAGGTAGGCAGCCCTGCGGACATCCACACTTCGGACTCGGAAGAAAGCGAGCAGAGCACAGCAGCCGATCCGGCGGAGGCGCCACCAGCTCCGGTGCCCAAGTCTCCCCCGATGGCTGGAAGCCAGAAGTTCGAGTGCTTCGAACCCTCCTCCGAAGACTGGGACTCCTACCTGTCCAGGTTCGAGTTCCATCTGGAGACCCACGACATCACCGATGAGGCGAAGAAACGAGCATGCCTCCTGAGTTCCTGCGGGAAGGGGACCTTCGACATAGCCAGGTCGTTGGTGGCCCCAACTGATATAAAGGAATTGTAATGTATTGAAATGATTACATGAATCACCTCATAGGACTCCCCTGTTAAGCTTCGAGCCAGACCAGGGCTCCTCTGAGCGAACTTCCTATTGGTCGCTTCGTAACAGCGACCAATCAGAACGATACCATTCCCTAGGAGGGAAAGACTCCCATTGGTCTTTATTCTAGCAATCTCATTGGTTGTTATTTGTAAATAGGCGTGGCTACATTAGCCCGGTTATGTTTAAAAGGAGCATAAGCTCCCACTGTTTTCTGTTCTGGTTTCTCACTGAGTTAGTGCTTGTTCGTTACTTCCAATAAAGCTGAATCACTTGCTGAATCACTGTACGAGTCCTTTGTTAGCGCGATCTAACACTCTGGGAACCACACCTTCCCTTTTTTGGCTTTTAGGAGGGCAGTTAAAAGCTTTTCTCTTTATCTCAAACATTTGAGTTGATTTGATGAATGGTTAGTGAGTAGACTGATTTGGATATACTGGTATCTGTTTTGTTTTGTCCCGGATAGGTGGCTTATTTTTTTCTTGTCTATTTCTTTACAGTTGATTGTATTATTTTACCTTTGGAATTTTATTAAGATTTTCATGGTAATGCCAGCTGCTTTGAAGTACTTTTGTGCTAAACCAGAGGGTGTATATTGAAAAACACTCTCTCTTCTGAAAGACCTATGGATCCTGGAATGCGTATTTGTGGCTTTGGGGTGAGACCCGACTCTTCTTTACTCTGCAGAGTAAACCCCATTTCATTTTCATCTATGTTACGGTTCTTATATAGCGGTAAGTCAGGGACTGAACTTGGTATTTTCTCCATGCAAAGTTTAAGCTATACTCCTGAGCATTTCCCCTGCAACAAAAAAGTATTTTTCTTTTTTTTTTGTCTGAGCACTCCCAGAAAGTTGTGAATTATTTTGAATCTGCAGTGTGGGATTTCGAGTTCCACCAGGGACCTGTCCTTTCCCACCAATGCTTTTTAACATTTACACCAGTCCTTTACATTACATTTTCTGGAACGGGGTGTATGTGTCTTATCTATCTTTCAGTAAGCCACCAAAAGCAACGGTTTCCTTTCTTGGCCAGAGCCTGTGGTCATGTAGCTGACAGGATAACAAACTTAAACTGAATCCAGGCAAGGCAGAGGTGAAGCTGATTAGTAAGGCTGATCTCAGAGAAGATTGTACTCTGGATGAAGTGGCCGTTACTTTGATGGAATCTGCGAAGAGACCAGATACTCTTTTAGATCCAGCCATGTTAGAAAATCAGCAAGATTTGAGAGAACGTCCTTTTCCACATGAATCTTGTCTAAAAATTATCTATCCTTGTAGCCTTAGTCAAACTAGCTATGCTTATCTGTGCATCTGTAACCTTGAGGTTTGACTACTGTAGTTCATTCCGTGTGGGGCTGCCCTTGAAGCCATTCTGGATACTTCAGTTGGTAACAACCATGGTTACTCATCATTTGACTGGAGCACAAAGATCAGAGCATATTACATCTCTTTCAAAACTCCCCCCATGGGTTACTTATTTGTTTCTGGGTTCGGTTTTAGGTGCTGGTTCTTACTTTCAAAGTTCTTCATGACCTGGGACTCACACACCTAAGAGACAGCCTCAGACTAGGTGGCAACTTTGATTCTCCCAGGAGTCCCTCCTGTTTGTTCCTCTGCCGAAGGGTCTTAGATCTGCCCCAGTGTGGTCACAGTCATTTGTGGCAGTAGTCTTATCCCTGTTTTTGGGAAACATAGTATTGTTTAGAATGCATCTGTGGGATTCTTTCTGTGACTGCCTAGTCCATGCTAATTGTCAGCGCAAACATGTTTTGGTGAATTTTGGATGCTGTATTGCTTTTTAAGTATGTTTCGAGTGGTGTCTGTTCTTTGATGCATGCTCTTTTTGTAAGCTGCTCACATTTGATGGAGAAGAGAAGAGTGGGATATACATGTTTTAACAAATTAATACATTCCAGAACCATAAACGGCTCGCTTGACGGTAATTCCCTGGTACTAGAGCAAGTTGAATAACAACCTAGTGTATTGAAATCATTGTGTTGCTATTTTGTTCGTTTCCAGAAGGTGGCGCCATTGCCTCACTTAACAGTACCATAAAAAATGGTCAGTTAAAGCAAAGTATGGATTATATCAGGTTGACCAACAACTTCCCCCACCTCCCCAAACCAGCAGTTCTGCAGACAAAAGAAAGACTGCATAGAATCCGTGACCTGATCCTGCAGTTCACATCTCCCAGCCATAAAGTCATCTCAGATGTCTGTTTAAAAAAACAACAACACCATACCTGCAGGCATAGCATTTTTGCTTCTGTGATGTTCTCGCCCACACTGTTAATCCAATTTAAATTCTGGTCAAGAGTGACAGATGTTCCCTGTCATTAAGATATGAGTAAACACCAGTAATGTGAATACAGGCTCAGAAACAAGATGCAACCTGTTACAGTGGCTAAGGAGAAAGGGGCGGGGGGGGGGGATGAGTCATCCCAAATGATAAATTCTCAAGTTCAGGCTTGCTGTATCATCCTGGATATAGATATATATATATTGCACTATTCTACAGTGATGAATCACTCAGAGAGAAGCCCTGGGCTAAGCCCCAGTGCAAAAAGATGCAGACAGCAGAATGGCTCAAATCTTCACTTACAGGAAAGTCGAATAAAAAAGCAAAGCTTTGCAAAAAGGTTTAAAAAATATGAAGTCGAGTGAAGTCGATCATGGAAGGAGTTTGAATAGAGCCCCTAACAAAACTAGTGCTACCCGGCCCCAAGGTGGGGGGGTCTAGAATTCTCCAGGAATTACCACAGGTCTCCAGGCTACAGAGATTAGTTCCCCTACAGAGGAAATGGCAGCTTTGGTGGGCAGGCGCCATGGTATGCCATAGAGTCCAGGAGAAACTGAAGTTCTAGAGTGACATCACATCCCCATTGAACTCTCTCCCCTGTCCAAAATCTGCCCTTCCCAGGCACTGTGCCAAACACTCCCAACGGTTTCCCAAGCCAAAGTGGGCAACCCTCAACAAAAGAAAAGTCTTCAAATACAGGGGTGTACCTGGGAAATCTCCTGCCAACCTAGCAGTTCGAAAGCAAGAAATTGCAAGTAGATAAATAGGTACCACTTCGGTGGGAAGGTAACAGCGTTCCGTGCACCTTGGTGTTTAGTCACGCTGGCCACATGACCACAGAAATGTCTTCGGACAGTGCTGGCTCTTCGGCTTTGAAACGGAGATGAGCACCACAACCCTAGAGTCGGACTCGACTGGCTTTCGAGCAAGGGAACCTTTACCTTTACCTTTTACCTGGGAAATCACGATGGAAGACAGGAGGGCCTGGCGTGATGTGGTCCATGGGGTTGCGAAGAGTCGGACCCAACTGTGCGACTGAACTACAACAACAACAACTTGGGAAATGTCCGCTAAGTCCCCCGAAGAGCTCTGCATCCTTCAGATCAACATCTACCAGTGATCCCTGACCCGAGGGATGTTGTTACCATGGTGCTTGTAAATGTATTCTTGGTATGTGCTGATGTGGTGTTTGTCAAATGTCAGTGTATCTGTGCATTCTGTGCAATGGGATTCAGGGATCACTGCTGTGTTTACTGTTGTTTGAATGGCTTGCTTTGCATTCCACACTCGCCCATGGCTGGGCAAGGCCTGGTGTCACAGGCTACAGAACATGTGCTTCCCTGGACTTTCCCAGTATGCCTCTGGACAAAGAAGGACAACGCCATTATCCTCAGCTGGAACACTTGGAGAAACGACAGGCTTCCCCACCATGACTGATCTGTGGGAAACCACATAACTCTCCCCCACTATCTGGTTTGTGCATCACAAAGACAACATCCTGTAGTGCCCATGGACCATACACAATCTCTGCAAGTCAAAGGTTGCCCATGGAAACGCCGTTTCACACCTGACCACATGGCTCTTTGGGGCTCTGCTTTGAAGTTAGGGTAGCATATTTGAATATCGCCCCCTGCCCCTCATTAGGACGTCACCACTCTTTGACCTATAGCCTTAGCAAAGAGGATGGACCCTAAGGGTTTTATGGCCGTAAAGCCAAGCCCAAAACATAGCTTTTAAAAAGAGAAACACGGCTTTGTTTCTCTGGTTAACCCTCCCCTACCTTGCAACTTGAGTGCCTCAGGTGATTCTTACTGTGTTCCCGGGAGTCGCGACCCGAGAACCCACACGTGGCTTGGCCGGTCCGGTCCGTGTGTTTTAGAGTTCACCCACTGATCCTTAAGCTGCCCCCTTTTCTACGAGGAGATTTCTTCTCAGTTGGACCTCAGATAAGTATAAGCGATTTCCTGCTGTGTCATCCCTCTTGTCTGTTGCATTTATTATTTTCCATGCTAATTGTTTTCTATGAACTATTGTAACTAAGGATCTTGTGAGAATCTGTGTATGCATCTGTTTTTCGTATGTCTGAGAACATTTATTCAGTAACCTTAGTGTGTTGTCTCACTTCCTGGGAATTAGGAGTGTTCGCCACCAATCCGCCCTCTGGATACACGGGAGAGAACTCACGCAACGCCCACTGTCGTAGATAATTCAGAATTGGGCTCTCCGGAACCATCCTTAGAGGAATCCGGGTAACAATGTCCACTTAGCCTCAACCAGAGCCAGGGCCTTTTCGGCTCTGGCTCCGGCCCGGTGGGACAGCCTCCCATTTGAGATCAGGGCCCAGCCCCTGTGGGATTTACAACCATTCCGCAAGGCCTGTAAAACATGGCTGTTCCATCAGGCCTTTGGTTGAGGTGGTGGACACCATATCAGATCGGCCCTCCCTGCCCTCCCACCTATTATATTCACCTGTGCCACTCACAGGTACTTTTTATGTATTGAGTTGGTGGGAATTTTTCGCCACTTGCTAAAAATCAGTATATATGAGCACACATACATAAGAACATAAGAGACGCCAATGTTGGATCAGGCCAAAGGCCCATCCAGTCTAACACACTGTATCACACAGTGGCCAGAAATACCAGGTGCCATCAGGAGGTCCACCAGTGGGGCCAGGACATTAGACATTATACAAAGGTCAAAACTTTCTGAGAGCACTTTAGCTGTATTATCGCCATCTCGTGATTCATGTATGGATTTTATTATATTATGTTTTAATCTTTTAAATTGTTATATTTGTGTGTTGTGAGCCACCCAGGCCCCGCTTGCGGGGTAGGGCGATAGATAGATAGATAGATAGATAGATAGATAGATGATAGATAGATGATAGATAGATAGATGATAGATAGATAGATGATAGATAGATAGATGATAGCACTGTACAACACCGTTAATAAATTTCCTCTGTGGTCGATTGAGAGGGAGGTGGTCTACCTGCCCCAAATGCAGTGGGTGGTTCCACTGCGGACTCACTGGTGAAATTATGTGCAGCTACACAACTCCAAAGCTTGCGTCTCCCAGGGAGCTGCTTGCAGATCACACCCCAAAGCAGTTATTTATGTTAAGGTTGTATTAGCACTAAGCCTTGCTTTGTGAGGATAGCTAATCCACCTGCTTTAATCTTAAAAAGCACAGTGCTTGCATCATTGTCTTGAAGAATGTGCTGCCCAAAAACAACTATTACCCTAACCAGGAATAAACCAACCAAACCTGATATACGATCATGGTATTCCAATATTTGGAACCATTTGATTATGGACAAAATTTCAAGTACTTTAATATATAAGGCATCTTCCCAAAAATTAGATACTTTTTTTGGACGATGGCACCCTATTTTAGAGAAACTAGAGTTTGCATTGGAAAATATTAATAGTTCTTTGCAATCTCAATACTATTCTTTCATTTGCAATAGTTGGGCATTGTAAAACTGTAAAACCAACTTGGCAAATTTAATTATTCGGTTGTAAATATATATTGTTATAATTATTTGAGAATTCAATCAGACAATATGTTTAATTAAGGACTTCCTAGTTTATAATTGGAATTTGTTAAAAAGTTATGAAATGTTGTTATATTGTATTATGTTATTTGAAAATAAAAATTTATATTAAAAAAAAAAAGAATGTGCTGCCCAGTAGGAAAAAAACTAACCATCAGCCCAAAGTGGGCACTGCAGATTTAGGGAGAACTCTCTTCTACCTCTCTGGGGAGAGTTGAGAACACCCTACTCCAGTGATCACCCCACTGTGACACCCCTCAGTGTGTTTCCTGGCACCTTTGCCCTGTGGGGCCCACAGTGAGAAAACCTTCCCCTTTGTTCAGCAAATGAAAGCAAAATCAGGTCTTCCTCCAAAGCAAAGAGTCCACTTTGTGGCTGACCCAGTGCCTGCCCAACAGCTATTTTTGTTGTTGTCATGTCTGCTGCTCTTTCTGTGGGTTGCTTTTCATGTGGGAATGGGCTTGTGTGGTTTCCCTGTTGTCAATGCGGCTTCCGCAGGGCGAATTACCCCACATTTTCCGTACCCTAGTCTCCCACATCTGCTACTCCCCTCACAAGGATGGGGGCTTTTTTTTTAAAAAAACACCCAGCCATTGTTTTATCATTATAGTTTTATAACATGATGATCTATCTATCAGTCTGGTTCTCTGAATTCTCAGCTTTCATTTTTTTACAAAATAGCACCTAGCTTTTTTTGTTGTGAAGATGTATCTCTGAGAGCCAGTTTGGTGTAGGGATTAAGAGCGGCGGACTCTAATCTGGAGAACTGAGTTTGAGTCCCCACTTCTCTACATGCAGCCAGCTGGGTGACCTTGGGTCAGTCCCAGTCCTCTCAGAGTTGTTCTCTCAAGAGCAGTTCTCTCAGAGCTCTCTCAGCTCCACCTACCTCACAGGGTGTCCGTTGTGGAGAGAGGAAGGGAAGGTGATTGTAAGCCGCTCTGAGACTCCGAGTGAAGGACGGGGTATAAATCCAACTCTTCTTCTTCTGCCAAGAAAGGGGCTTGATGTTTTAAAAAAGCCTAAAGCTGGAAATCCAGAGAACTGGACATCATTTTAATGTCAAAAACTACAGTGATATGTCAACTGCTAATTTTTGAAAGAGCCCTCTGGTGGCAAGGAGGGGAATGGCCATTAGGAGGGACAAGAGCTGGGGAAATTGTGTTTATATGGGCGGGATTCAGAAGCTCTGCACTTTCCCTGTCCACATAGGTGTGTGACCCCAGTTTTTCTGCCATCGTTCCCAACACATTGCAGCAAAGCAGGTTTTGGAAAGGCTGCAGGGAAGAGAGGGAGGTGCCCAGAAGCACCATGATGGGATGGAGGAGTTGGGGGGAGACCCCGCTTGCCAATAGCACCCAGGCTGGGGTCAAACAACCCACATGTAAGGGACCCAGCTTCAACAAGGCTGGATGCAGACCACTAATAAAAATATGTAGAGAGAAGGGAGGAGGAGGAGAATTACAATGAGAAGGGTATGGAGAATAATCAGGGGTTGCCATCTCCGGGTTGGGAAATACCTGGAGATTTTGGGGGGTGCAGTCTGGGGAGGGCAGGGTTTGGGGGGTCCACCTTCCAAAGTAGCCATTTCCTCCAGGTGAATTTATGTCAGTCGTCATCCCAGGAGATCACCAGCCATCACCCGGAGGATAAGAATAACTGCCATGAGATCAGGTTGGATTGCATCTGCCCTCGGCAATTCTGCCTGTCTCAAGTCTGCCTGTGCCCCTTTGTCATGAACGCAACTGGAAAACACTGCCTCCTGCCCCACCAAATCTAGGCACTCGGACAAGCAAAGGAGAGAGGTCTGATTCCAGGAAGTCCTCCCTGTCTAGCCGCTACTGGCTTTCCCCATCTTGGTTTCCTTGCTCGGCTTTGTCTCCATACCAGGACTCTCACTGCCTGCAAGGCTGTTCATCCCAGTTGGCATCTTGATCCACACAATCTCATGCATCTGCTGAATAAGTCCTCATTAAATAAGAGAGAGGCCCAGTGCAGCCTGTCAATCACATCTTCCAGAGCCTGGAAAGCTCTTTTCTTTGAATCTCGCATATTCTGGGACTGCTTTGTGGTGACTCAGTGGCTTGGGAAAGATACTCTGCACATGCTCAGAGGTATTTCTTTTGTAAAGCCTGAAGGGGAAGGCACATGTGTAGCTATAAACCAGGGGGAGACACCTGCTGGATGCTGGTCCCCCCCCCCCTTGGTAAAAGCAGCTGGTGTTGGCGCCCACAGTATGTTTTAATTTTTCTTAAATGGAAATTGACAGGGTAGATGTGACATTGACACAGATGTTCTTTTGTCTTTTTCATTGCGGCCAGTGTAGGAGGGAGGAGATTAATGTAATGTCGGAGGGGCAGATAAGCAGGTGATGAAAGGCAGATGAACACAAGTCACGTAACTGAATGCTCCTTTGCCAAGAGGTGGACCCGTTGAGCAGCAACCAGTTTGCATCCAGAGGACTGAGCTACCATTGTGGTGCAAGCTAAAAACCAAACAAAACACACCTCATAATGAAGCTGGATGTCATCAAACGGCATCTCTCAATTTACTCCCATGCACCAGTAACATTCCTTAGCCAGCGTTCTCCTGTTGGTACCCTCTCCTAGGATTGTCCGTATGCCAATAGGTAGCTTATAGGCTTTTCCTGTGGTAGATCCAGTCCTTTGGAATGTCCTACCAGACTGGATGCAGAGGGTGCCTTCTCTCTGTGCCTGGGTGAGATGGTTTGGTTCCAGAGGGCATTTGGTTGAGGGTAAACTGCTCAGACCTGGATACCCAGGTTAGTCAAATCTCATCAGATCTCAGAAGCTAAGTAGGGTTGGCCCTGGTTAGTACTTGGATGGGAGACTTCCAAGGAAGTCCAGGGTTGCTACGCGGAGTCAGGCAATGGCAAACCACCACTGAACGTCTCTTGCTTACGGGGTTGCCATAACTCGGCTGTGACATGATAGTAGTTTACGCACACAAATGCTTTTGGGGAGGGAAGGTGATATGGCCTAGCCTGAACTTGTCAGCTCTCAGAAGCTAAGCAGGATCAGTCACTGGAAGGGAGACCAGCAAGGAAGTTTCTGCAGAGGAAGGCTAACGGCAAATCACCTCTGCTTCTCGCTTTCCTTGAAGCCCCTTGCTGGGGTCTCCATAAACTGGTTGTGATCTGACAGCGTGCATGTACGTAGACTGTTCTGGCTGATTTTGCTGCATTAAAAAAAAACAAAAAAAACCTTGCACGTTTCTCTTATTTTAAATCTTGTTATTGGACTCTGTTGTTGTCGTGTTTGTGTCCTTGCAGCTTTGGCCGCGTGGCTAACTGCCTGGAATTCAAGGAGAGAAGAGGGGGTATTAAAGTTTTAAGTGGATAAATAAATGAACTTGGGCAAAACAGAGAAAGAAAGCAAACCAGCCCTGGCTCTACTGGTAGCAGGAGCTCCTTTGCATATTAGGCCACACACCCCTAGTGCAGCCAATCCTCCAAGAGCTTACAGAGCTCTTCTTACTGGGGCTACTGTAAGCTCTTGGAGGATTGGCTACACTAGGGGTGTGTGGCCTAATATGCAAAGGAGCTCCTGCTACCAGTAGAGCCTTACTGAGCCCTTGTCTGCTCCTGTGTCTTTCATGGAGAGAAATGGGCTGGGAAGTGAATAAGGCCCCAAAGCGAGATTTGAAGAGCAGCTCTAGTGCTACCATTCAGATCACTGGTGCAAACAATGGGTATTAGCTCACCCTGATAGGGACACCAGCCTCCAGATGGGACCTGGGGACCCCCTGGAATTACAGCTCATCTCCAGACTACGGGGATCAGTTCCGCTGGAGAAAATGGATGCTTTGGAAGGTGGACTGTGTGGCACTGTTCCCCACTGAGGTCCCTGGCCTTCCCAGGCTCGACCCCCAAATCTCCCCACCCCCCTTAATCCTGCTGGTGGCCGGGGGGACGGGACCTGGCAACCCTACACATTGCTTCCTCCTGAAAACTGGCATCAGATCAGGATAAGACAGTAGGTGAACTGGTCAGTGGAGGGTCTGAGGTCAGTAGCCCCTGAGGCTCTGGCAAAGTAGTTAGAGCAGGGGTGTCAAACTCATTTGTTACAAAGGCCGGATCTGACATAAACATCACTTTGTTGGGCCGGGCCATGCGTGCCATAAAATGTAATACTGGGCACAGGAGATATAAACTTTATAAAGGACACAGGCAAACTCAACGATATTTTTTACTCAAAATACAACCATTTTGAAAACATTAGGACCGATTTCCCACAAGCAGCTCCGCCACCCTCACTCTTCCCTGTCCCCCAATTGTATTCATCAATTTCCCACTACTTGCTGCACGGCCGCATTTTGACCCACAGCATCCTCCGATTTCCCCTGCGTCTTCTAGATCCTTGTTTTTTGAGATTGAGAAGACATATGGGGGAAATCGGGGGATGCTGTGGGTCAAAATGCGGCCACACAGCAAGTAGTGGGAAATTGACTAATACAATTGGGGGAAAGGGAAGAGGGAGGGTGGTGCAGCTGCTTGAGGGAAATCGGTCTAACCCTCTTACAGTATTTCCTTGAAGTATCTCCCTGATACCTTCCCATTTCCACTGCCAATTACTCATTAGCACTGGGACAGTATACAGGGACATAATTGCACAGCTTCTGTCATGTAGCAATAAAAGTAATGACCAGTTGCTCACGGGCTGGATAAGAGCCCTGGATGGGCTGTACGTTTGACACCCCTGAGCGAGAGCTTGGCTATGCTTGTTTCTGGCCACCAGCAGCCCTCTAGGGCACAGGCCCACCAGGAAATTTCCCTGTACGTTAAATGGCTGATCTCCCCTAGTTGAAACTTTCCATGGCAAAGAACCTAGATGGCATCTTCTGTGAATCGCAAGTCAAACGGTATTAGCCACAAAGGCTGGGGACTCTCCTGGGGACAGAGGGGGAGCCTCCAGCGAGGTGGAAGAACAGGATGTTTCTTAAAAGATCTTTGAGGTTTTGGCATTGTGCAAAGGGTGCTTCCTTCCTTGTTTTTCAAAACCACGCTTCAGGGCCACAGCCGCAGTGCTTCCGAATGGGATCTGCAGGCTTCTCATACCTCCTCTCTGCCTTGGGGGATGGAACCTTCATTTTCTTGACATCGTTTCTACTGCCCGGGCTTATAGAAAATCAAGCTCATTCATGCCCCGGAGAGCTTTTTGTCCCTTTTCTTTCCCATGGTCTCCATTAATATGGCTTTGCTCTCGATCAGGGGTCATTTCATAGAAAAAGAGGTGCAGGAGCTCATTAGCATAATTCATTAGCATAATTTATTTGCATATGCCACATACCCTGACATCACCAGAAGTGCGTCAGAAGGCAACACCCACCGCTCAGGCTCCACTAGACTGTTTTGGATTGCTAGCTATTGGGGGGGGGATGTGCAGATCTGTCCTCACAGAGGAGGGAGAGCTTGTACCTGAATGAAACTTGGTCTTAAAGGTGCCACTGGACTGTTTTGGACCGGAGGGATGGGGGGGGTGCTCTGCGGCATACCTGGATGCTTCTTGCCCTGACTGAGGGCTGCTGGGAGCAGGGGGTGGGGCTTGTTGCGTGTGCCCACCCCCTGGGCTCTTTACTGCAGGAACTCTGCTCCTGTGCGCTCCTGCAGGAAATGACCCCTGCCTCTGCCCAAAGAAAAGGTGAGAACAGGAGTGGACTGCTAGATTTGTCCCTGGCGATTGTTTTGCCAGTAATGCAAACTGCGGAAATTCAACTTGTGCATCATGTGTCCCTCTTCTTCCACTGTATCTCGGTAATAGGAGGACAGACTTTTCCAGTTGAATTTCTGCTTGCAATCAGTCTTGTACAGTCTTGTACAGTTCCCATTGGGGGATGCTGAAATGCATCCCAGTGTTAAGAATGATTCGAACCCTCTGCTCCTAGTACCCAGATGCCCTCCCGGCAGAGTCTGTGTGCCCCCCCCCCCCAAATCTTGTAAAAAGAGTTCTGGTCCCAGCTGGTTGCTTGTGGCTCAGCCTTGGGGTGGGTGGAGAACTGTTGGCTGGGAGAGTTATTTATCTTGCACGTCTGAGTTTGTCTCAGGATGTTTACATGATTCTTCTTCTGTACGGAGAGGCTGTGGCTGTCTAGGGGAGGGGGCGAAAGAGATTTCTTTTGGTGTAAACAGGGAGTCTCTGGAGAATGAGAGGGCCACAGGCTTCGGATGTGGGGGGGAGGAGAACTCTGGGTGTGCTCAGCTGCTAAGATTTGTTTCCACAAAAGAATCCTACAGAGCTCTGTTGTAGAAAAGCCTCTAGTCTAAGACTTCACATGGCAGATCTCAGCTGTGATTAGGGTTGTCAACATCCAGGTGGTGGCTGGAGATCTCGTGGGATCACAACTGATCTCCAGGCGACAGATCCGTTCCCCTGGAGAAAACGGCCACTTTGGAAGGTGGACGGTATGGCATTATACCTAGGGTTGCCAGGTCCCCCCGGCCACTGGCAGAGGATGGGGGGGGTAGGTTTGTCAGATCCAGGTGGGGAAACTACTGGACATTTGGGGATGGAGCCTGGGGAGGACAGGGACCTCAGGGGAGTATAATGCCACAGAGTCCACCCTCCAAAGCATCTGTTTCCTCCAGGGGAACTGATCTCTGTAGTCTGAGCTGTAATTCTGGGGTATCCCCAGGTCTCACCTGGAGGCTGGCACCTCTAATATACCCCATTGAAGTCCCTCCCCTCCCCAAACCACACCCTTCTCAGGCTACACTCCCCAAATCTCCAGATATTTCTCAACCCAGAGCTGGCAACCTTAGCTCTGGTACGTGAGCTGTGATACCAAAGAAAATTACTCTGGCCATGTGCAGAGCGCTTTTCCTTATATGCTGAAGAACTACAACTCATCCATACTTTCCTCTGATTAAGGGGAGGGATTCAGGTCCATGTTGGGGAACTCCTGGAGATTTGGGGATGGAGCCCCAGGAGGACAGGGACCTCAGTGGGGGTGCAATGCCAGAGAGCCCACCCTCCAAAGCATCTGTTTCCTCCAGGGGAACTGATCTCTGCAGTCTGGAGATGAGCTGTAATTCCAGGGGTCCCACCTGGAGGCTGGCATCCCTAGCCCTCAGCGGCTGCCATTTCCTCACTGCCGCTAGAAAACTTTTTTAAAAATAAGGGTACTAGCATTATGATGTCGTGAGGACCTATTGCAATGAGGTAATGGTGGTCAAAGGACCTTAAAGCCACAGTCCTGTTTAAGAGGGCAGGGCAGGCAAGACAAACCCCAAAGGGCTGAAGCATGAATCCTCAACCCCCCGCCCAAGGTATCGCTGCCACCAGGCCCTTTGCTACCCAGCCAGCCAGAGATGAAGGGACAAAACCTCTAACCCTCCTGGATCTGAGAACAAGAAAGTCACCCTTGCAAGGTAGGATGCTTACAAGATGAACTCCAGGAAACAATTACTCTGGTAGCTGTAGCCAATGTCTGGGCTAAAGTACGGGATTCAGACTGAAGCCCCCCCAAACACCACAAAATATATGCAGAGTGATTCATTGTAACATTTTGCAGGAATATGTGATGAAAGAGCAATGAATAGTGAGGATAAAAACAACAAAGCTATAAATCCAAACTAAGCACATTTACAGTCATTAGTTCAGGATCCAGATGTTACCCCGCAAGACTGAGTCTGGTGGGGCTTCCAAATCCAAAGTCCAAGACAAGTGTTCCGGTCAGTATGACCCACACCGAACCAAGAAGTGTCCCAAAGTCAGATGTAATCCAAACACAAGGAAACACTAGAATCCAAACCTGCATTGGCCTGATTGCAGTTGACCAATCAACTGTATAGCAAATGATGTAATGTGACCAATCAGGTATATTGCTAACAAGGTGATTCAACCAATCAGGTGAGTTTGCCAATTTGACTGAATGCCCTGCAGTTGCACTGGGTCCAATTAAGCAACTCCTCTCACCCATGAGCTCAGGCACTAACGTACCCTCTGAGATTCTTGTGGCCTTTCAAGGTCTTGAAACCATCATGCCGAATGGTCTGATCAGCACTTGGGTTACCTCCCATCTCCCTTGTCAGACTCTTTGAAACTACAAGCAGTTTGACTTAAGTTTTCAGAAAAAGAAAGCTTTCATATTTTCTGGGCCTTGGCATGAACCACTGTTTAGGTTTAACAAGAAACTGCTTAAAGGGACCAGTTTCTTGAGACTAGTGCCCAGCTTTCCTGTTTTAAACCAGGCTGTAGCACTTTTCATTCCAGAGTTACAAAGGAAGAATGTGCAGGCAATAGCTTTCCTGTTCAGTACCAATATTAGAAGAAGGATAAAAACAAACACAGATTGAGCTGGAATTATGGACAGGGAGTAATGCTAATTCCACAGAAACATTAGACTGCTGCATAACAATCTGGTGAAGCAAGTTAGGCTAAAATATGCAAGGTCACAAACAATGCAGCCCCACTGTTTAGGCTTGCGATTAGAATGAGCTCAATTTCTGAGTGAGGATTCGAACCCAGCTCTCCCCATTCCAAGCCCAATATGATTCTATTTGCTACTCTGTTGTAGCTTTGAAGAATTTAGGAGGCTGAAGCCTGCCCTGGATAACGGGTTCGCTGCTAGCTGGCTGCAACTGAAAGCATGCCGAATTCACACAGCCCTAGGAAAAGCCAGTGCCAGGCATTATCTCCATTGCCTTGCTTTTGGAAGACTGAAATCTCAGAGCAAATATCAGTGGCCGTTATTATGAGCAATCCCCAAGCATGAGTGCAAAGGTCCTTTGACAGAAAGGCCACTTGCCTTGTGCTGGGGCCGTGCCAGAATCCATCAGGGATTGGCGCTCTGCCCTTGAAAACTCCGCGGCGAGCATGGCAGAACGACGCCACGGTCCAGTGTCTGTTTACGCAGGGCATCTGTTCTGCAGCACTCAGCATAGCTCCAGACAAACAGACAAGCTTGGAGAATAAACACCATGTGGCCTCCCAGGCTCTGAGAGATGGCTTGACACCTAAACGGTGCATGTCAGGTTAAGAGATGCTCAGCTAATTACATAACCAGCCCTCTTCCTGCAGAGAGTAAGGAGAATCTGGGTTCAAAAAGAGTCATCCCTGTTTTGGCAGGTGTGGGATTAGTAATCCCTGTTTTATAGCATTGCCAGGTCCTCCTCCCTGAGCACTGGTGGTGTTTTTTGACAGATCCAGGTGAGGAAACTCCTTGAGATCTCAGGGTGGAGCCTGGGGAGGATGGGGACCTCAGTGGGGTATAATGCCATAGAGTCCACTCTCCAAAGCATCTATTTTCTCCAAGGGAACTGATCTCTGTAGTCTGGAGTGTTGCAAAGACTATGAGGAATTTCAGACAGACGATATAATCCAGAAGAGGAACGGTTCCCAAATGGTTTTTGGTCTGTCATTTCAGACAGAATCGTTTTAGAACCGGTTCCCTACCAGAATATATTTGTAATTTCAGACACAAACGCTTCTGTCCCGTTTAGGAAACGGTGCTGAAGCGTTTTATCTGCTAACCGCTTCCAAGTAGTCTTCAGTTTCCTCTCCCGGTTCCAATGCGCTTTTTGCCGCCGTTTTTCGGCCGCGCAATCTCCAGCTTTTTGGGGGGAACAGTCGCTTTATAGCATTATAGCGCTATAACGCAACGGCGTTATATCAACCCCACTGGAATGCCTGGAGTGTTTTATTATAGTGCTATAGTGCTATAGTGCTATAGCGCTCTAAAGCGACTGTTCCCCCAAAAAAGCCGGAGATCGCCCATACGGGCAAAAAACAGCGGGGGGAAAGCAGTGCAGTCTGAAATGGCAAGCCACTTCAGATCCAGCTCTTTACCGGAAGGAGAAAGCCATGTGTGAAATGGCAGCCCTATACCAGTTTACTCCATGACAGATTCAAAACAGGTTAAAAAGGGTAATGTGAAATTCCTCAATGTCTGGTGTACAAAGAAGAAGAGAAGAAGACACTGCAGGGGGGCAGCAAGAAGACAATTAGATAGGGTACTGAGGTCAGCCACCTTCTCTCCTGTTAAGTGTCACTCCTTGTCTGTCTGCAGATTGCTATTCCTTAGGGCAATTTCCTCCTTCTTGGAAGTTCCACATTCAGTATTACCTTCTCTCTCAGCTAGAGATGTAGTTAGGACCCTATCTCTGTCTCTGCTCTTTCCTATTAAGTATGTTAGTTCCTAAATAAACCATTATCTACTCTTTAGTCAGGTTGTGCACTGTTGCTATGTTACTCTGCCAATGTGGAGATGAGCTGTAATTCTGGGGCTGCAAGCTTGGAGACTGGCATCTCTACTACTTTAGGGCTCCTCCTACAATATGGTCATGTCATGATGCAGTTGAGCTAAGCAAAGGTGAAAAGGAAGCTGAATTCTCCCTGAGGTAATGAACCTGGGCCTGGGCTGCAATACTTCACACTATAGGTGGAGGCTGACATGGTTCCTGCTTATTCCTATTAAGTATGTTAGTTCCTAAATAAACCATTATCTACTCTTTAGTCAGGTTGTGCACTGTTGCTGTGTTACTCTGCCAATGTGGAGATGGGCTGTAATTCTGGGGCTGTAAGCTTGGAGACTGGCATCTCTACTGCTTTAGGGCTCCTCCTACAATATGGTCATGTCATGATGCAGTTGAGCTAAGCAAAGGTGAAAAGGAAGCTTAATTCTCCCTGAGGTAATGAACCTGGGCCTGGGCTGCAATACTTCACACTATAGGTGGAGGCTGACATGGTTCCTGCTTATAGAAAACTAGGAGTAATTTCCGCTGTGGGAAAAAATACAACGAGATCTAGAAGGAAGCTCCAGATCAGTGTCCCGACTGTGGCTGGTGGGGCAGCAGAGGGAAGCGGAAAATGGAGGGAGGCAAGCCATGTTTCTTTCCTTCTGCTTAGCTATAAGGCAGGGCTGTCTCAAGTCATTTTGCTGCCCCAAGTGGGTAGAATGGGAGGACAGCCTCATGGTAACAGATATGGTTCTCTCCACCTCTGACTTATTTTTTGAGGGGGAGGGGGGTGTTATGCAGTGGCAGCTAAGGTAGAAAAGCACCTCCTCCTGTGCCATGTTTTCTCGGTTCCAAGGGTCTGGAAAGTAGTTCCATAGCTGATTACACAATTGCCAACTCTGGGTTGGGAAATACCTGTGGATTTGAGGGGTAGAGCCTGGGGAGGGCAGGATTTTGGGTGGGGAAGACCTCAGCAGGGTATAATGCCATAGAATCTACTGGCCAAAGCAGCCATTTTCTCCAAGAGAACTGATCTGGGTCATCTGGACATCAGTTTTAATAGCTGAAGCCCTGACTGCTATGTCACATTGGCTGTCATACAGGGGCCCTCTCAGCAGGATATAAGGACACAGAGTCCACCATTTTCTCCAGGGGAACTGATCTCTGCCATTTGGAAAGCAGTTGTAATTCTGAGTGATCTTTAGCCCTCACCTGGAGATTTGCAATCATGGTTTCCCCCAACAGACATTAAGGGGAAATTTATTTTACCTCAGAACATCAACAGCAAACTGTTTAGAATGTTAGAGGGAAAGGCCAGTGAGGCCGCATATGCAAACAACCTCTGTGTTCCGAGGCAAAGGCGAATCAGGTCACATGTGCAAATGACCTCTGTGTTCTGTCTAGCTGTGGGGGGGAGAGGAAGAGCAAAATGTTTAGAATGTTGGAGGCAGGACTCAGGCAAAGCAGCCAGTGGAAAGGGAGACCCTCTGAATGACAGATCAGAGAGCGAACTGATTTTGGAGTGTGTTGGAATGTTCAGGGGAGTCCATGACCAAAACAGAATTATATATACCGGAGGATGAGCCTCTCAGGGAGAATTGTCCTTTGTGACATCACCAGCAATTTTCTACATGGAAGGGGTTTATTTCTGTATGAAGGAATGTTCAGTTATGTAACCCCATTCCACCCCTCCCATTGGGCCTCACCACACCTTACAAAGTTCTTATGTTTGTTGGTGGACGATACAAGGACTTCAGGATGCCCTGGACGGTTTCAGAATCCCATACGGCAGCACTATCGAGACCAAAATTAACACTTGGAACTTGACAGTGCTGGAAGGTATAGGCAAGGTTGTCCCCCTGACGTCTTCTTCCAGGCCTTGAGGTGGGAATCCAGCACCTTGGTTTACTATGGAGCTAGGTGATTTGAAGAAAGCTAGGAGAAATTTAGATCGGCTTTGGCAGGAAGTTCAGAGTTAATTTAACAGAATATCCTACAGAGTGCATTGATAAACTTCCGAGGTGGTGGCAATAGCAGTGAAAAAGTCATACTTCTCTGTTACCAAGAGGTCAGCTTGTTTGCGGACTGGCTCCATCCTTTTGGGCTTATGGCCTATCTAGGGTTGCCAGCTCTGGGTTGGGAAATATCTGGAGGTTTTGGGGGAGGCAGGGCTTGGGGAGGAGTGGGACCTTGGCAGGGTATAATGCCGTAGTGCCTACCCTCCAAAGCTGCCATTTGTTCCAGGGGAACTGATCTTGGTCATCTGGAGATCAATTATAATAATGGGCGATCTCCAGATGCCAACTGGAGTTTGGCAATCCTAATGGTTACGGCTATCAATGCTGACAGGATTTGAGATTCATGAAGGCCTCCACTTGTTCTCATGACCCTTGCCCATCCTGCTTAGTGAAATCTTGTAAGGAGCATATAAACAAACCTCCAGTATTCGTTAGAAATCAATTGCTGCCAAATAAAATGACATTTTCCCTCAATTGCTAAGTGAGGCAGTTATCCCTCCATTACTTCAAAAAAGCTAGAGAAAAATGATGTGACCAGTTATCATCCATTCTCTAATCTGCTCTTTCTGGACTAGGTAATAGAGAGAAATCATGAGAAATTACGAATAGGCTCACGTTGCATATCTCTGCCATTGCCGTGAGTAGGACTTAGAAGTGGCTGTATTGTGCTCTTAGTATAATGATGCCAAAAACAAATCTAGTTTGTTGTTTGTGTTATTTATTAATATATTTACATAATTCATTCAACCTGGGGTTCTCAAAGCAGTTTACAGAATAAAATCCAAACAATTCTAAAAACTTGAAAAACATGCAGTTGAAACCATAACACAGATAAGGAAAGCAGACAAACATTTATTTTAAGGAACTCAGCTCCCCAAAGCCTGATAAAATGGAGTGAGGAATCTAGTTTAGAATTCAGTATTAAGGGTTCATAACAATAAATAAGTATGTGCTATTTTGTAAGATTATAGAGTGATTAATATATTTAAATTTAACGTAACAATTGTATTACTGAAAGCTCTGTTGACTCTATAACATACTTGGTTGTGTGCATATTGAAATATAATACTGTACCATTATGGTGACCCCTGGTGGACTTTTCAAGGCAAGAAACATTCAGAGGTGGTTTGCCATTGCCTGCCTCCGTGTCAAGATCCTGGTATTCCTTGGTAGTCTCCCATCCAAATACGAGCCAGGGCCACTGCTGCTTAGCTTCCAAGATCTAACGAGATTGGGCTAGCTGATTTTGAAAGATCTAACATTTTCTTGAACACTTTCTTGAAGACAACTCAAAGATTATGGGATTGTTTCTCATTATCTGAATAATCAACAACTGATGACACTATATGGACGGGCTGAACTGCGTAGGAATTTTGTGGCTGGCTCTACCAGAGGTTCTTTTTTAAAAAGTCTTTTCAAACACGCAGTGGCCTAATCCTGAGCAGGGTCGCAGTACTAGGGGAGGGAGAGTTTATCCCAGCTTCTCAATGTGAAATTGCCCTGGGGACCTGGTCGCTGTTTGCTCCATTGGGGAAATGAAAGGTACTGATATGGGCTGCTTCCACGTTGGGGGAGGGGGGGGTCCTTGGTAGCTGTTCTGTCTGGTGCTAAGTCAAGAGTCAACAGCGCCTTCTAGATGTGATTCAATGCACGGCCAGAGTAAAGTAGAATTAAATCATTTTTTATTAAGCTCCTCCACATGCATTCAGAAGTTTCTTTACTTACAATCAAGGCTGAATAACTGGTGAAGTTCACATCTTTGTAATCTAATTCAGTTCACTGGCTTATGGTGAAAAAGATTGTGTGCTCCCACCTCCTTGCCGTTTAAAGAGTAGACAAAGAAATGGGACGGGAGCTGTAAACTCAAATCCTCGCACCTCTGGGTGCAGGAAATGACTGTTAATCAGCCAGTCACAGTGTTGCTTTCGGATGCCTAACTAAAGACTTCAATTCCCAGGGGCAACTGCTCTTAAAGATATATGGCAGTTCTACTTTACAGTTAAACGCTGACTGGGGGCAGCACAGTAGCCATGTTGCATCTGTGAAATTGGATTAATTCGCCCTGGCTACTGGGATTCCAGACAGCCCAGGACCAAGGTAGCTCCTTGACAACACATTGAAAGAAGAGGAAATAAATAAATAAATCCAGTTTTTCCTCTCCACTGTAGGTTGGTTGATTATGGTCGACGACCAGCAGAAATAAACGCAATAAACATTAAGATTAAAAAATGCAGTACAACAGATCTATATACTAAGAATCCTAGTTGCAGCATTAACATTAAAAAGTGCAATGTGTCTTCTGTTTCTCCAGATATATGGCAGTTCTACTTTACAGTTAAACGCTGACTGGGGGCAGCACAGTAGCCATGTTGCATCTGTGAAATTGGATTAATTCGCCCTGGCTACTGGGATTCCAGACAGCCCAGGACCAAGGTAGCTCCTTGACAACACATTGAAAGAAGAGGAAATAAATAAATAAATCCAGTTTTTCCTCTCCACTGTAGGTTGGTTGATTATGGTCGACGACCAGCAGAAATAAACGCAATAAACATTAAGATTAAAAAATGCAGTACAATAGATCTATACACTAAGAATCCTAGTTCCAGCATTAACATTAAAAAGTGCAACGTGTCTTCTGTTTCTCCATTGAGGCTCGGAAAGATCTTGCTTTAATACAATACTTTCTAACTTTTTCTGTCGTCTGGTGTGATTTATCTACAAGGAGAACAGTAAAATAGAATTGTTCATCTCTTCCCGGAAATCACACCTGATACGTATTGTATTCCCCCCTGCTCTGTTGTCACATCACCATCAGGATTCTCTACCGGGGCGCATGAGTAGCACTGTCTAGGAAGGGTTGCCAGCTCTGGGCTGGGAAATTCTTGGATATTTAGGGGGTGGAGCCTAGGGAGGGTGGGGTTTGGGGAAGGGAGGGACCTCAGGAAGGTACAATGCCATAGACTCCACCCTCCAAAGCTGCCATTTTCTCCAGGGGAACTGATCTCTGTCAGCCAGAGGTAAGTTGTAGTTCCAGGAGGTCTCCAGCTACCACCTGCAGGTTGGGATGTCTAGGTCTGCATGTTCACGTAGCGCAATAGAAGGAGAAGCCAACACTTGTTTTCCTGGAAAAACGATATTGGGGGGAGGGGAGAAACAGTGTCTTGTCCAGTGTTGAAAATGTTTCTAATTAGCATAAACAAAGAGAATCACCCACACTTAAAATGTCATTAACCAGGCAGTGGGTGGGAGGCAGGACAGGAGTAGGACCCAAAGTGGAAGACAGACACAGAGGGGGATTTCTAACACTGAAATGGAGCCAAAATTGGAATAAATTCATTGTGTGTGTGCGGGGATTTCCAATGCAGAAATGGAATACAGAGGAGGAGAATGATTTATATCCCCCTTCATTTGGAGACTCAGAGTGGCTTACAATCGCCTTCCCTTCCTCTCCCCACAAAAGATACCCTTAAAGTTGTGAGTGAACCATTTGGCTACTGCATCAGTTAGTTTGCTCTGGAGCCCTCCTTCCTGAGCTAAGACAAAAATGCGTGAGCCAGAGGCTAAAAAGCTGTGAGCTAGCTCACGCTAACTCAGCTTAGAGGGAACACTGACTGTGACTGGTCCAAGGTCACCCAGCAGACTTCATGTGGAGGAGTGGGGAAGCAAACCTGGTTCTCCAGATTAGAGTCTGCTGCTCTTAACCACTACACCAAACTGAAAGCATTTCAGTGACCAGTTAATAGAGCCCCAGATGAGATGACATTCATAATTTAAAGTGTTGCATACCAGTGGGAAGGGAGCTTTCATGTGTTGAAACAGAGCCCCAAATCAGGAAGAAATTAATACAACAGACATTTGGGTGGGGGAAGCCTTTCACCTCAGAAATAGAACCTGAAAACTGGAGCACTGCAGCCGAAAGTGTAGTACAATGCTGTTCTGATGTGAACAATTAAAAAATTTAGTTTCATTGGTAGCAGCAGCTGCAGGTCAGTTAATGGACAATGAAGGGAAGCACAACACACTTCTTCCCTTTTAAATATAAGAAATATAGAAGAGCCAGTTTGGTGTAGTGGTTAAGAGCAGCAGACTCTAATCTGGAGAACCAGGTTTGATTCCCCACTCTTCCACATGAAGCTAGCTGGGTGACTGTGGGTCAGTCACAGTTCTCTCAGAGCTGTTCTCTCAAGAGCACTTCTCTCAGAGCTCTCTCAGCCCCACCTACCTCACAGGGTGTCTGTTGTGGAGAGAGGAAGGGAAGATGATTGTAAATTGCTCTGAGACTCCTTGGGTTAGTGAAAAGTGGGGTATAAAAACCAACTCTTCTTCTTCTATAGCATCCTGTTGGGGAAACATTTTTGACGGATTTTAAATAAAGCAGGATTTTCTGTGGAAGGAACAGGCTATGAATTATTTGAGCATGAATGAAGGATGATGTCATGTGGAAATGGGGGGAAAACACCCAAGTCAGATCAGATGACTGAAACAGGGAAAATCCTCGGTTTGAAAGCAGTCATGATGAATACTGTGTGTTTGCTGGAATGGGGCAGGAACATGCCAGACCTGACACAGGGCAATGGGCACAGTCACAAAATGGCTGCCACAGGAGGCAGAGCCAACCACAAAATGTCAGGGAGAGGGGTTATAATATAACTCTAATAGCAACCCTTCAACGTTTCAGGCAGAAACCCTTGGTAACAGGATGCCTTTTAATCTGCATAGCCAGTCAGAAACCCTGCTGTGCAAATATTCCACCGAGCCCCTCCTACTTTTAAAAAGTAGTTCATGTGCTCCAGGAAAGGTGCCGGTGGGTGCCATGGTTGTCACACCTGTTTTGTGCAGGAGCAACAAGAGGAAAAGAGGAGGAATTAGGGTGCAGGGCAATGGCAGCAGCAAGAGAGCTGAGAAATGGACGTGTAAGCACCATTCCTGTCCCATATACTGTGGGATTTACTGTCCCCACGTCGTGGCAGGGATATTTTTTTTCGCACACACACTGGTTTGGAAGCAGCCTATGTGACATAGGCTTGCAACCTGAGGCTGTTAATTCTGCACACACTTTCCTGTCAATAACGAAATGTGTATAGGCTGGGCTGCCTCTCTGTGTGATGTAGCTACGTCCTTGATCCCAGTGTGCCAAACCGAGTTTAGAAGCTTTGTCGACACTGCTGAAGCGGCTGTCTCTGCCCTCAGGAGAGAGGGTCACTGCAGTTCATGAGAACCAGAGTTGAAAGGACCCATTCATTAATACGGATTCTTAATTGAACGCATCCCCTGCAAGAGAGAGTTCAGTGTTTCCGGCCACCACTGCCGAAGATTCAGGGGAATGTTTTAATTTGAGAGGGATGATTACCTCCATTCAACGTTGTCAAAATGTGCCAAAAATATTGTGGTTTATGCTTTTTTTTTCTTCAGAAACAAGGGTGTTCCTTCAAAAGCAGTTAACGGTTCAAAATGAGACCAGTAGGTGGTACCTCACAGAATCTTGACTCTGTTGACAGTTTGATTGAGATCCTACCACTCACTGGGCCTCCTTGTTCTCCAGGGGGTCTTTTGGGAGGAAATGGCTCTGTCTAGTTTCCCCGTCCTCCACTTGGCTGCTTGGGTTCTACAGCTGAACACAGCTGCATGTCTTCTGGTTGCCAAGGAAGCTGGGCCTTTTTTTTTTTTTAAACCATCCGGAGTTTCGTTAATTCCTCTGCAACTGTTCAACAGAACCCAGTTTAGAGGCCCCATCTTATTCTTGAAGAGAAGGAGAGCAAAAGTTACGGAGACAGACTTTTCTGCCTAGAGTCAACCTAAACAGTACATCCAAATCCATATTCTTAAAAAAAACCCTGTCTCAATTCTTTACAGCAAAACATCCTTGAAAAGGGGCAATTTGTACTGGGTGGGGGAGAGAGACTGCTTTTCCCTTTCACTTTTTACCTCAAACCATCCTTTTCACCTGTGTCATTCTATCCATGTTTACCTTGCAAACCAGCATCTTGACACCCACTGACTGGGTGGGAGAGAAATAGTTGGGACAGTGGAAAAGCATTTCTTTCCCGGTTACTCTGCTCAGATTGCTCCCTCCCAAGATGCATTAACAATGGAGAAATGGTATGCTGGGCTTTTTGTGTAACATTCAGTTAAGACTCCAAGACAAAATCATACATACAGGTTTGTGCAACCTCAATTTGCCTTGGGGCCATGCAAGGAAAGGAGAGGAGGTTTAACCCCTGAACCTCCATTCAGTTTCACTGTTCAAAAGCAACTCCTCTGCTCTGCTATTAACATTTTAAGGGAGAAAATATGTGTTTTTAAATGACACATCTTTTCATCTTTACAGTATTAACAACATGGCAAAACAAAATATGATTTTTTAATAGCAAAACTGAGTGAATTTTGAAGGGCTAAACTCCCCTCTCCTATCCCTGCCTGGCCCTGAGGCTAAATAGAGGCTGCGTGAGGCTGCAGTTTGCATTTTATGGACAGGATGGAACAAGATATGCAACTTTTGTGTCATCTGTATACACTGATAATAGAACAGAAATTCTGACTGCCATTTTATTGCTTCATCTCCTTACGACTGCAGTCTAAACATTCCTACGACTGAAAATTCCAAAGAAGGAGATCCATTTTGCTAGAAAATGAGACCTAAGTGGTGTTGCAGTGGTTTTGCTTGGCAGACCCAGCAGCTCTTGACCAGCCTTAGTGGCCTTGTTTAGAAACTATTTAGAATAGCTGAACTTTTTAATACCCGAAGGGCTGATAGAATTCCTTCAAAAAAGACCAGAACAAGTTTGAAGTCAGGGAGATCATAGTCCTGGGGTTTCCAGGTTGCAGTTCACAGAACCAGACTTAACCTTCATAATGTTAAGAAATACGGCAGGAGATCGTGTAGCCATGTCACCAGATTCCTGTTCTTTCCCTGATCCTCCCATTTGAGAAAAACAGGGCCTCCTCAAGGCTCTTTCAGCTCAGGAAAATGGTGAGGGAGGAAAGGATGAAGCGCCTCCTTCCTCCATGTTCTGCTCGTGAGCAAAATCCAGTCCCGCAGGGCTTGGGAACATTAGATTCTTGATGTTAATCGGTGACAGGAGCTGGGTCAGGGGACCCCCCCCCCCCCGCCTGACAGGTTATCACACATGTAGTTGAGCCCTCATGAGGTGAGGAGAAGGGGCAGCAGGAGAATAGGAGACGAACTGAACAGGAAATGCCAGTGTCCCTCTGTGGCCTTAATGTCAGGGCTGCGACTTGGGAATACCACATTTGGAAGCTGTAAGGAAGGAAATTTGCCCTAAAAATGGGAGAGGGAGGGATATCTCCCATTCAAAGTCAGCCAGGCTGGCCATTGGCTTGCCCAGGTGTACTGGCTGTCTGCCTTATTACTTGGCTGGAAAGATGTGCCTGGTTTATAAGTGGTTGCTTCATGCTTGGCAAAGAGGCAGGGATGTAAAGGCTTCTCAGAGCCAAATACAACTGACTCAATAGCAATGGCAGCTTCATTAAGGGCCATATAGAATACAGTCTTAACCAGAGACTAGTACTTTGGCATCCTGTGCTAAATCATAAAATAAATGTCACACACAGAGAGACCCTAAGAGGCACACACTGCTCTCCCACAGTTACAAGCCCCTCAGACCCCTTATTTTATCGTGCGTTTATTCCCACTCTCCATCTTCTTCTGTCTGTTTCCCTGGAACTAATAGAAGAATTCTCCATTGTCTGGCAATCCAAATCTTGGAACCAGAATAAACAATTGTGAATGATTGTTTAATATGCTTAACATGTTCCCGCTGAAGTATTTGGGTTACCAGAGCTGAGCATTTTGATTTTTCTTAACACCCTTGGAGGGCACGGCAGGAGATGGAGAGTGGATCTGTAGCCCGAATTAATTTCGCTTCTTTTGTTCAGGGCCATGTATAATTCATGCTTAACAATAACAGAAAAATCCATATTCTGCACCCTGAAAAAGTAGGATTATGGAACTTTAATAAATGATGCACATTTGCATATAATTGCCTATTTTACTTAATATAACTTAATTCAGCCAGTTATGGGGGAAAGAGGCAAGGAGCTATGTAGGACTCAAAGGCTGCAACTCTGTGCACATTTATTCAGGAGCGTAGCTCAGTGAATGCAGCATGCTTCCAAATAGGATTAGCCCACCACTGGCTACTAGCCATAATGGTTAAAGGTAACCTCCACATTCAGAGACAGTAAACCTCTGAATACCACTGCAAGGACGCAACACCAGGGGAAGGCCTTGGCCTCTATGCCCTGTTTGTTGACCCCCCCCTCCCCTTTCCAAGGCAATTGATTGGCTGCTGTGTGATTGACCACTAGTTTGACCACTGGTCTGATCTGGCAGGGCTCTTCTAATGTTCTTATGGGCTACCCAGCCAGTGCCCTTGTTCTGGTTTCTGAGATTTCCCCTGATGTCAGCCAAATGTTTTCATGCTTATTCCCACAAACATAACATGAAGTTTTATTTTATTTTATTTGGAACTTAGTTCAACAAGCATGATCCCTACTTCACAATACATTATATTTTTTGCCTCACTAGTTTTCTTAGGTAAAGTTTATTCTGTAGAGCTTGGAAATCCCAGCTTTTCAGATCATGTCTCTGTTATGTTAATGGAAGTAATTTAAACTCCTTTTTACTACATTCTTTGCAATTGCTGGGTTGGAAACGTATTCATCTTTGCAGTGCCAGAACACTCCTGTTTATTTTTGCTGCAACAGACTAACAAGGCTACTCTTCTGGATTTGTTAGGGAAAGAGTTGCCAGGAATGTTTACCTGCTAATGCTGCGACTGTGGATTGTATGATGGTGCTATGGGATGCATTCAAATTAGTAATTAATTAGTAGCTAATTCATCTGCGGCATTAATTATAAAAATAGGAAATGAAGAGAAACAGAGACAAGATCCAGATTTAGCACAATGGATCATCTGAACAGTATTTGAAGTCATCTGTTGGTTGCTCATAAGAAATTTGGTTTCCTGGATGTTCTCAAAATTGAAAAGAAAGTAGCATATCGGAAACAAAATCTTTTTAAAAAGGAGGTTAGCAATGCAACTCCCAGTGGAGTTACCTTCTTCTAAATCAGTCAAAGGCAATGGGCTTAGAAACGTGTAACTCTGTTTAGGATTGCACTGAAAGAGATAAATGGCTGGCTTTTCAAGAAAACAGAAATGGAATTTTATTCCTCTGGTCAAGATACTCTCTGGAAAGTTCAGGGGAAAGTACCGAGAATATTAAAACGTTTATTTATTTAGATAGTAATATAAAATAGAGGATTTTCAGGTATTGCAAAAGATTTTTTTTTAAAAAAGAAGCCAAATCAACCCCCCCCCCCCAATCATAGTTTGGAGACTGAGACTTCACATTTACAAATTTTGCTCCAGGAGGCAGAAAGTTCACCCCTAAAGAAGTAATGTGTCTCACAGTCTTAGGAGTTTTATGGCTGAATTTCCTCAGAATGTTATGTAAATACTAGCACCTCTCTTGAGGAAATGCTTTAATTTTTTTTTTGCATTGACCAAAGACAGGGTTACCAACTCTGGCTTGGGAAATTCCTGGAGATCTGGGGAAGGCACCTGCAGAGGGACGTCAGGTTCTCCTGGACTTTATGGTACACCATCAAATGCCATAGAGTCCAATAGTCCACCTTCCAAAGTGGCCATTTTCTCCAGGTGATCTCTGTCGCCTGGAGATCAGTTGTAATCCCAGGAGATCTCCAGCCACCACCTGATATATATTGATTTATATCAATATAAAGACACTCCGTGAATGAATTACGAACATAAGCAGAAAGATTATATTGTGCAAAACAATTCAAACAGTTCTAAATCTTTGTTAAAGTTCAACGGACCCTTATATATTCTTAGAGCTAGGATCAAAAAGTACTTGATACAAAGGGAAAACTCAAGTAAAGTCAACAAATCCTTTGTATAAAGACAAACTTCAGGAGAGCAAAGGTTCTACATCTTGTATGAGCAGCAGCTATACACGGCTGGCTTCACGGCCGCGTTCACGTTTTGCTTCTTCAGATAGCTGGTACTCTTTAGCTGTGAAACTGAAAATATACTTTTATGTCACATCCACTAAATTACAATTCTCCTTCAACTAGTTCTCCATTCACTCCACTGACAGGTTCTCTTTCTGCCGATTAGGCTTCTACAATAGTGGTGGTGGTTAACCCACAACATTCACCATTAAGTATGTACTGACAACCTGGAGTCACAATATTCTGACACAATTTACATCAGTACATCATATCCTATTTTATATTTTTTCATTTCTAAGAATAAAATTTCTAATGAAACTGGTGGGTGACCAAAGGAAGGAAAACTGACCTGAAAAAACCTACTTGTATACAACCAACAGAATCTTACAAGAAACAACTCAAATCAAAATCAGTGTTCAAACCATTAGGGATTAAGGTGTTTAATTTAAAGATCCACCTGTGTTCCTGGCGAAGTAATTCCTTCATAGCCAATGGATGTTTTGAGTCTGCAACAAAGAGCACACCACATCTAAACTGGTCTTCTTTGTGGTTTTGAGAGACAAAAGGCTGTCAGGCTTCCCAGTCAAGACACTCAACAACATTCCTTCAGAAGTTTCAGTTTATTGAGAGCTAGGACACCATGAACACTCAGGAATGGCGGGCTAATATTAAGAACCTTCAGATATATCCCCTTCATACATGACCCCCTGGTACAGTAAAGCCAATAGGCAAGCACCTGAAGACACGGGCGAAAAGCAATGGTTACATTCCCAGCAGGAAACCAGGAGCAAGCAGAGTATAGGACACTAGACAGATAACAGTGTGCTGCCCAAGAGAGAAGGGAGATGGGAGGAGGGAGACAAGGAGAGCAGCCCACACATTCCAAACCATGGCAGCGTTAGCTGACATATACACTGAGTTCTTGGCAAAGCACTGTTTTATCTATGATTTTAAATTAGGGTTGCCAAGTTCCCCCATAGCTTCCAGCAGGAGATAGGGCTGCCAGATCCAGGTTGGGAAACTCCTGAAGATTTGAGAACGGAGCCTGGGTAGGACAGGGACCTCAGTGGAGTATAATGCCATACAGTCCACCCTCCAAAGCATTCCTTTTCTCCAGGGGAACTGATCTCTGTAGTCTGTAGATGTTCCTCACTACAGTGTGTTTCTTGGTTGTGCTTCCTTTCACAAATGTCTTGGTCCTTCGCCCACAGCCTTGTCTCCTGTGCATCACCACCCTCCTCGTGCACAAAGGCTGAGAAAATGACTACCCACAACCACCCTACTATATCATATACATTAATGCTGACAGACTATTTTATTTCATTTTTGAGCATTCATATCAAGGCTTCCTATCAGTATTGGCACCCAAGATGGCTTAAGGTAAAGGTGCTCATCTCTGTTTCCAAGCCAAAGAGCCAGCGCTGTCTGAAGACGTTTCCATGATCATGTGACCAGAATGACTAAATGCCGAGGTGCATGGAATGCTGTTACCTTCCCACCGAAGCGGTACCTATTTATCTACTTGCAGTTTCTTGCTTTCAAACTGCTAGGTTGGCAGGACCTGGGGCCAGAGACAGGAGCTCACTCTGTCACGTGGCACCAGGGTCTCGAACTACAGACGTTCCGCTATAAATACAACTTAAAACAAACATTACAATTTTTATTGTTTAACATGACTGAGAAATCTGTGTGATGACGATTCCTATAATGATTCTTTGTGCAATTGCTGGGGGGGGGGGACTGACAAAGTCCTCACCCTAGGGTTGCCAGATCTGGGTTGGGAAATGCCTGGAGCTAGGAAATACCTGGAGATTTTGGGGGTGCAGCCTGGGTTTGGGGGAGGGCAGGACCTCATTGGGGTATAATGCCACAGAGTCCACCCTCCAAAGCAGCCATTTTCTGCAGGGGAACTGACCTTGGTCATCCAGAGAACAGTTGTAATAGCAGGAGATCTCCAGGTGCTACCTGGAGGATTGGGAGTTTAAAACAGTCCTGTGGCCAGACTTTGGCCTCAGACCCAGGCTTCGGGGACCATGACAACAGTTTAGGGTAGGGAAATTACTGTAGATTTGGGGCAGGGGGGAGTTTTGAGGGGGCCTCAGCATGGGTGTGATGTCATAGAGTTAATCCTCCAAAGCTGCCATTTTCTCCAGGGAAACTGTAGTCTGAAGATCAGTTGTAATACTGGGAGAATTCCAGGCCCCACCTGGAGGTTGGCAGTCCTATGACTGGCCTCACCCTGTTACTGCAAGTGATCCTGCCACTACTTTCTTATGGACTGCAGGGAGCCCCATGGGTATAGTCCCTTCCTCCAAAGTAGGTGCTGAGTGAACTTAATAGTAAAGGTAAAGGTTCCCTTGCTCGAAAGCCAGTCGAATCCGACTCTAGGGTTGCGGTGCTCATCTCCGTTTCAAAGCCAAAGAGCCAGCGCTGTCCGAAGATGTTTCCGTGGTCATGTGGCCGGCATGACTAAACACCAAGGTGCACAGAACGCTGTTACTGTCCCACTGAAGTGGTACCTATTTATCTACTTGCAATTTCTTGCTTTCAAACTGCTAGGTTGGCAGGAGTTGGAGCTAGAGACGGGAGCTCGCTCCGTCATACAGCACACTCGGGTCTCAAACTGCTGAACTACTGACCTTCCACAGCCTGCAGTTCACCATCTTAACCACTTGAGCCACTTGAACTTAATAGATGGTAATAATTCTTGAGGAAGGGGAAGGGGGCTCCTTCTCCAGGCAGCAATTCTTAAAAACACAGAGATCATGGCTTCTCTAATTTCAACGTGGCCGGAAGAGTTGGAGGGCTCCCCAAAACCCAGCAAAAGTCCTCACCCTCAGATGCTCCTACAGCTGCCCTGACTGAGTCATCTTGGTTTGCTTGGTTAGCTATACTGTACTCTTAAGAAAAAGAAGATATTGGATTTATACCCTTGCCCTTCACTCAGAGTGGCTTACAATCTCCTTTCCCTTCCCCTCCCCACAACAGAAACCCTGTGTGGTAGGTGAGTCTGAGAGAGCTCGTTCGAGAACTGCTCTTGGGAGATCAGCTCTGAAAGAACTTGTGACTAACTCAAGGTCACACCAGCAGCTGCATGTGGAGGAGTGGGGAATCAAACCTGGTTCTCCCAGATTAGAGTCCGCACTCTTAACCACTACACCAAACTGGTTCTCAGTTAAAGAACAGTTAAAGAACTGTTATGATGCATTTTCTAACAATTAAAATAAAGAACAATTAAAAATTCAACCCAAATGACATGAAGCTAAAAATATACTAAAGTAGTCGGAGGAGTAGACATATGAGTTTGTTGAAGCAGAAATAAATCAGAGTCTTGGGGCACCGTAAAGACTAACAGGTTATTTATCTAGTATAAACTTTTGTGGACTAGAGCCCTCTTTGACAGATGGGTCCAATTAGGCATGCATGCACAATTACATGAGATGACGAGAAGAAAAATGTTGTAAACAGCAGGGTCAAAGGACTATGAAATGCAGGAAGTACTGTGTAAGATATGATTATGTAAAATTCAAACTCAAAAAAGGGCAGAGACTGTCCATGACAGTGGTAAAAAAGCCAGCAACTGATAAAATAAAGCTCATTATATACATTATAAGTAGCAGTAGTAAAAACATGTAAGTGGCATTGAGGGCGAAATAGAATTCTTAAAAAAAAAAAAAAAACTGTTTGGAAAAGCCTGGGCAGATTTTTTAAACAGTCTGTACAAGGTGCTGACAAGACATCAGATTCATCATCAAGGTGCCACGACAGAAAAGACCCTGCCTTTAGTGGCCTTGTGGGGAGGTGAGATGTTTTGAGTTGTCAGAGAAAGTACTATGAAGTACATTTGTCTTGCTATTTGTATGGTGCTGGTGGAAAACAGAATTCTTTTAACAATGCTAGAAAACTCATGGCAGCAATATGAGGTTGGACAGCTACATTTTGCTGTATTGTTTCCATGGAAAATTTAAAAATATTTTAAAAATTAAAGTTTAAGATTGTCAGGTGCTAAATTCTGTGGCATGCCCCAAGTTCTTCACAGATTACACAGTCCTGTTTTCAACTTAATGGATGTTTTCCTTGCCTGCCGTCACAATATTTCCATGTTGGGCCTGACTCTGTAAGCCAAAATGGCACCAAACAGTGGGTCTAGAGCCAGAAGTGACTAATCAGATTATCGCCTCTAGAGTTGATTGCGCAGGGAAACTCTTACAAATTACGCTGCCTCTCCCAGGCCAGGAACATGCACAATGGAGGCATTTGTTTGAAGCAATCCCAGTGCTCAGCTTGTCAAATCAGGCTGGCTTCACCCCCAGCCCAGCCACCCCACATCACCAACCTGGTTTTCTTAAGCTACACTGTGATTTCCCCCCCCCCCCTCTGGTTGCCATAGGGAAGACCAAAATAGTAGGCTATTCTCTACCAGCATCCCATACAGTAGCCAAGCGCATCTACTAAGCCAAGCAACTGATTAAAAGACAGAGGGCTGAGAAGGGGCAGGATTTGCCACAGCTCCTCATGATGGTCATGTTATTCTATGTTGGAAGAGACAGCTGTCCATCTAACTTTGGACCACGTTTCTTCTGGGGAATGCAAAGGGTATGCATATGTGGTTCTCCCTACTTCCATTTTATTCTCCTGCAAGGTAGCCTAAGAGAGAAACAACAACAGGCCCAAGCTTGTCAAAAGCATTATGGCAGAGGTGGGACTTGAACTCAGGCCTCTAGTCTGACACTGTTCCACCCTGGCTGCCGCTTACTCAGAAGCATCCACAGGCTTCCCTCTAATTATCTGCAGCTGGAGAGAGCTGCTTTTGTACTTCAGACCTGTTTCACAGCAGACATCATCTTGGAAGAGGGATCCCTTCTTTGTCACATGCGAGAGAACGCCTCTTTCATGACATTGCTCGCCACCTGTAATTTGATGATCTGAAGCTGCCTTGGCTGAAGACACCATTTTAATAAATGAAAATGTTTTTGACTGAGGAATGTAACTGCTTAGTTGGTGAAACGTTGCATCTGTAATAAATGTCACTTGCATTTATTCTTGTGAATCTGCCATCGGATCACTGTGACAGACCCAGTCACAACAGAGTGACACACCTAATAGAAATGCTAATATCCCTTAATAACTAGAGATGTTTCGCAACAGGGACTAATTGTGAGAAGATGGTCTCCAGAGAGTTCTCTTGTTCAAGGACTCATCAGCTTGGAGGTAATATCCCTCTTCTCAGCTGAGGGAAGAGGGAATATAAATACAGCAGTTTGGAGTCCAAAACAGGCAGAAATGGAGAGTCTTTACATCACCTCAGAAATTCCTCCATCTCAGTCAGTTACCTGTACAGACCAGGCCTCAGAGAAACGAGGTTCCAAGTTGCCCCATTGAAGCTTAATTCACTAAAAAAAATCCTCATACCAGTTGTCCAGACTGTCTTCAGAATCCAAACCCTTCCATACCTTAAAATAGCTATGAACCAGGACAAACTGATAAGGACCACCCACACCCGCTATAATAGTGCCTTTGTACCTCTGATTCCTAGGGTCCTGAGGTCAGCCATGTGGCAAGTGAGCCCCCGTCCTGTTGTATACAACTCTCTTACTGACCTTTATGCCTAGGCATTCCGTGTTACATGTTACATGCAGCCCCTTCTGTCTCGCTTCCCTTCTTCTGAATCTCTAATGCCCACTTTTTCCTGTGATGTCTTTAGTGAAACAAAGCTCCTGAGGTTTCACTTGTTCACATTGTTTTTCTATCCCCATTTCCTTTGCTTCTCACCCCTCTGTTGAAATGTCCTCAGGGTAGGATCCTAGGTTTTCAGAAATGTCATTCAAGAAGCCACTACGTGTGCTGATGGAGAACGAGTGTGGTCAGAGTGTTGAACGACAAGCTGGAAAGCCCTGGTTCAAACCCCTGCCTGCCGTGAAGCTCTCTGGGTCACAGTGGGCCACCTCTCGCTCTCAGCCTGACCTGCTTCACAAGGTTGTTGTGGGGGTGACATGGAGAAGATGAAAGACATGGATGCTGCCCTGGATTCCTTTGAGGGGATTTGGGACACCTGTTTTTTCACCCACATCCCTGGTGCTCTGTGAGGAGATCACATCTTATATCTTAACAGCACACACACACACGGGATGGAATTTGACCTGTGGCCTCTCTACAATGAAAGACTTGTATGCTAGCAATTCTTCCAGACCTTTGCCTTGGAAACCCACTAGAATTTTGGCCTCTCTGTGAACTTACCTGTTGTTCTTACCTGCTGATGCAGAAGTTGTTATATACATTGGCAAAGCCTGCGCACACATAAACCAGTCAGAGTGGGAGCAGAGTGCAGGTCATCAGTCTCAGATTAACCTGTGAGGGCTGGATAGACCTCCCGTGCTATTGTCATACTTTCCACTGTCCCTCAGGTCCTGACTGGCCCCAGACTGGTCTTTTGAGATGGCAGAAGGCCTATCTGCAGCACTTATCACATCTTCTCTACATTGACCCTGATGAAAAGGGAAAGCAGATGGCTACTATACTGCTGCTTGCTTAGAATATGTTCATGTATGTTTACTTGCAGGGGCATCTTCAGTTGGGATGGCAGGGTCTCCATACGTGCTCTCTTGTAAGATCTGCCTTGCTGGATAACACAAGGGTCCAGCTTGATTGCCCTGGGAATCCCACAGGAAGGTAAAGGACCTCTTCTCTTAGGTGCCCCAGGATTTGGTATGCAGAACTCTAGGGCCTCTGAATACAGATGCTCTATTTAGTCATTATGGCTTGCAGCCACTGACAGAATTATCTTCCTTCAGTTTGCCCAAAACATCCTTTCCAAGCCACCTAAACAAATGATCATCGCTACATCTTGTCACAGCGAGTTCCAACGTTCAACAAGTGTATGCTGTGAACTTTGAGAGCTTGAAGTCAGAGCATGAGAGGACACAGCAGCTGTTTAATCTTTATGGGAAATCACTCTGGTGGTACCTTCATTCACCCTTTCCTCTTGCTTCTTTACAACAAGCAGGGTATAGGGTAGGGCAAATGAATCCTTGGAGCAGTAGGGCGACCACAGCAGATTCTCTGATAGAGTTATCAATCTGATACATTCCACTTCAGATATTACACTGACATAGGGTGGATGCAGATAACTATTACCCAAAGGCAACTTTTAAATGTTCATATAACCACTTGCTAAGTTGCTTGCATACAAGCCACCATTAAGGGTTTTTGAGATGCTCACATCTTAAGATGCACGTCACTATTGAAGTATTATGTAATGGCATCACTTGTTCACTGGGCTTGGGCACCATTCCTGCCAGTGAGCTAGGAGTGAAATTGTTGATAAAATGCCATGGACCCAGCCGCGCAAGTGATGATGTGGCAAGATTATCTTAAAAGCTGGAGCAATAAGAAGAGGAAGTCCAGTTGATATCATTTAAATGATACCACGCTGTATGCAGAACAAGGGTGGATCTCTGTGCTCCTTGCTGTTGGGAGTCAGCATTGCCAACCATGTGACCAAAAGAGAACTGAGATGCAAGCAGACTGGATCTATGGGAAGGCCAAATGTCAATCAGGATCAGCTTCCCTTCCTGCACGCCCACAAGTCTGCAGCCAGAAGAATGAGAAATGTTGTGAAGGAAAGAATTTGGAACACCCCTGGATATAATGTGAATCACACAGACTGTCATGATCACCTCTTCAACCTGCAGACCAGCCCAAGAAAAGATCATTGCTGCAAAGATGGGAAATCCTAAGAGAAGGCAATCTGGATTTAATGCCATCTCTAGCCAAGGGGTCTCCAACACGGTGCCGGTGGGTGCCATGGTGCCCACCAACACCTTTCCTGGCTCTTGCCAAGTGTCTTTAGAAAAAATGTTTCTTTGGCAGCATCTTTCACTACAGAAGAAGAGATTGGATTTATACCCTGTCCTTCATTCGGAGTCTCAGAGCAGTTTACAATCTCCTTTCCTTCCTCTCCACAACAGACACCCTGTGAGATAGGTGGGGCTAAGAGAGCTCTTTCGAGAACTGCTCTTGAGAGAACAGCTCTGAGCGAACTGTGACTGACCCAAGGTCAACCAGCTGGCTGCATATGGAGGAGTGGGGAGGTCAAACCTGGTTCTCCCAGATTAGTCTGGACTCCTACCACTACACCGAACCAAGCACAAAGGTCTTCACTGTGTGACTGAAAATAAGCCGCAGCAGCCATTTTATGGTTGGCTCTGCCTCCGGTGGCAGCCACTTTGTGACAGTCATTTCATGGTTACGCCTACCATGCTGTGTCAGAATTCCAAAGGGGCCCACAAGCTCAAAAAGGGCTGGGGACCCCTGCCCTTAGCTTGTCCTCCCAACTGTTCTATCTCCTGCTCAGACAACTGGGGATTAAGTCTTTTGGGAGTGAGGTTCTTATGAGAGGGCCCACAAAACATGAATCTGGAGTCAGTTCTGAATCAATCCCCCAAATCTGAGCAGTTTGCAGGGTCAGCCCAAGATATGTTGGTGTCTTAATCAGAGTTACTGGCCGTTGACTTCAATGGACTCTGTTTAGGAACACACTGTGAGTGGCACCCCCAAACTAATGGATCAAGGCCATGACCCAATGGGAATTTCTCCCGCACAGAAGCTGCACTACAATTTGGCATGCTCTCCTCGTTTTACAAGTATGAAAACGTCCCAGCAGATGGTGCTTGTGGCCCAACCTGTCTTTAAGCCTTCTGCTTTCAAAGGCACACATTCTGATCCTTTGCTCTTACTCACTGGTGCTCAGTATCGGTTGAGGCACATCTGTCAGTTTCCCCACTTCTAGTTTTAGTGGGTGTGCCATCCCCAACGCGTGATGTACATTCAAGTGCACGTGCTTTTCACCTTGTATACCTTGTGAAAACACACTGAAGGTTAGACAGGAACGACAAACTGGTCAGTGTTACATACTTAATCTTGTAATGTGTGAAATGGCCCTGAATGCGAGGAACCCCAATTTTAGGGATAGACGGGCTCGCTTCCATTCTGAAAATATGGTCTCCTGGGCTTTTTTGGGGGGGAGGGTGGTGGTGGACACAATCGGAATGACCTGCACTGAAGGTTCTTATCCAATCATAATAGCAATAAATATGGTGCAGGAGCTGAGCTGAGTACAGCGAAACAGTCCACGACACAGCTCAGTAGCTTTGCAAACAGATTAATGAGCACGTCTTCCTCTTTGGGATCTTCATCAATTGGCTGGTTAGGAGTGGAGGCAGGGAGAGGGAGCTTGCTTTCCCCCAAAACAAACTGTGAAGGCAAGCTGCTGGAGGCCAGGATGCAGTACCAATAAGAAAGTGGTTGAAGTGGTTCCCTCCTGTCTTTTGCTTGTAGCCCCTCTGAAAGGCACAGTACCAGTAAGAAATGTAAGTTGCTTCCACCCCTGCTCAAAACTCCCACTGCCCAAAGCTCTGGAAAGGCATACTCCACTATGTACAGTGATGCTCTCAGACTAGGGCAGCATGGTCATATCAGGTAGTGTTCCTGAGCTCAGGATCCCCGAGGATCTGACCTGGGGACTTTAGACCCAAGCCCTGCCAATCCAATGGCTCTCATTTAGTCACAAGTGCTGATTTGGCGCACCTCTAGCCCCACCTGAGCCCGGAAGGCCTCAGAGCACCCGGTCCCCAATACCCTGCCAGGCGAGACCACAGCCTTCGATCATGAAGTTCGAGCTCCTGACAGACACAAAGAGAGACTGAACGCAGGCATGAATGAGCCTTATCACTTCTTTTATTGTTGTTGGGGAGGGGAGGGGAGGGGGGGTTAAAGGTGCTATGTGGGATGAAGCAGAAAGGCATTGGTATCAGCAAGAAAAAGAGAGGGGCTGGGGGCAGAGAGAGAATCTAGCATGGATAGACAGATGGTGCACGGAGAGACAGACACTCTGGGGTGAACGGGACACGGGGAGCAGAACAGGTGGAGGGAGGGGGACAGGTCGGTTGGTGGTCTGAGGTAACACGGGGGCAGGCCTGGCGTGATTCATGCCAGCAGGGAGTGGGGAGGTGGGTCCCCTTCCCTCCCGCATGCCAGTATCTCTATTGCTCTGAACTTCAGTCACAGTTTTGTAAGGGACACGGGGCAGGGGGAGAATAGTGTGGCCAGCGGGTGGCCATGGCGTGGAAGACCTTCCTCCCTGGGCTTTGGGATTCTGTTCTGGGCCTCGCATTGTTCTGCTCGGGGAGAAGGGAAACTGCAGACCGTGGTGCGCGCGCGTGTGTGAGAGAAACAGCGAGTGAGAGAGAGGGAAAAAACCTCAGTCACTCCATTAATCAACACACAAATGAACGCACACGCAGAGACACAATCCACCAATGTGAGCCAACTAGGATGTGTGCCAGGGAATTTAACAAGCATCTGGGATTTTACACGGTCCGGAATGGGTTGGGCCTTTGGGGTGAGGGGGCCTGGAGAAGAAGAGGCTGTTTTAAGCTCCAGGAAATGACCTGGCCTCCCAGTTCATGTCCCACCCACTCAAGAAAGGGGCAGAGGGACTGGGGACCCAACTCTAGAAAAGCAGTGGAGGGGAGGGGAGGGGAGATGTTGTGCTACCATGGCAACGGCACAAACTACCCAAAGGAAAGGCCTACAGGCAGAGGGGAGACAGAGGCAAGCATATGCTTATGAGACGGCCCTCCCCTTCTTCACTGAGGGGCTGGGAGGCTACGCTAAACAACCTACGCTCCTGGCCAGGTGACCAGAAACTCCTCCTCAGGAGCAGGGTGAGTCCCATTCTTTAACCCCCCCCCACGCAACCGTGTTCCCATGGGACGCAGTCTTCCAAAGTCAGATAAGGGAGCCTTTGTGGAGCCTCCAGATCTGATCTTTTAAAAAATCGACCTTAAAACCAAAATAACAGTCAATTTAAAAAAAAAAAGTTAAAAGCAAGCAGCCCCGTTTCCCTTGACCTTCCCTTTCATGAAGGGAGGGGGGGCAGAAGTGCTCGATCCAGGTGCAGAGCTCTGAAGAGGAGAAGACGCTGTCTATGCTGGGCTCTTATTATCTGTCTGCCTCTTAGCGCGCGGGGAGGGGGCACGGGAATTGGGAGCACAGTTCTTGCTCTGCCAGTCTCTTGTCGAGGTGCAGTGGTGGGGGGGCCCACGGGGCCCCGTTGCATGGAAGCGCAGTGAAGGGAGGGCCAGCACGGGGGAGGGCAGGAGAGAAAACTGGGGGGATATGTACATGGAGGTGCCGGCCAGCATTATTGCAGTAGGGGCTCTTGTTCCGGAGGCCCTGTCTTCTGTCCCGCACACGCACGCACAAACACACACACACACATACATCCCCCCTCCACCTCTCAGTGCAAGTGGACAATGGCTTGTATGAGTGGGGGGGCCCAGGAGGCCCCCTTAGCTCTGGGATGAAAGGAGATTGCTTGCTGATCAGTCCCTGAGGTACCAGAACTGCCTCCCCCTTTCGATGCCCCACGGAGTCCTGGGGGAGGCGCTACCACACTCCAACCTTTCGTACCTCAGGCGATGGGACCGACACACACGCGTACACGCACGCACACACAAAGTTACACATCCCGTCCCAGCCTGCGGGGGAACCCAGCGCTTGTGCAGATTTGGCCGGGACCCCAGATGAGGGTTGAGAGCGGGGCGGTAGGTGTGTGGAGGGGTGGGATTGTCCCTTTTCTCTTCTCAGAAAAAATAATTCCATTTCCAGTTTTAAAAAAAGAAAAAGAAAAACAAAAGAGAAGGTAAATCGCTCCCGTTGGATGAGGCTTGGACGCCGTGCGACGTTGCCGGGGTCGGTTGCTAGTTGCCGAGGGGGCGGTTCCAGTGGTGCCAGGAGTCCTGGGATTGTGGCAGGCAGGTGGGCGGACAGGCGGCATCAGTACGGCGAGAAGAGGATGGGTCCATGTGCAGTTCGGATGGGCCCCGGAGCTGGTCGCAGAAGCGGATGCGTCAGCGGTGGGCCCTGCAGCAGCGATGCCGTCGGGGCTGGTCGCAGTGTCAGGGGCGTGGAAGCAGCGGCTGCCATGGCTGCTGCTACAGCCAGAGGACTGGGCAGCAGCCCAGCTGCCAGTGACTTGGGAAGCTCCTTGGGGAAGGCCAGGGCGCCCTGTGGAGGCAGACAGAGACAGATGTGTAAGACACCCGAAGTAGAGGAATGAAACCCATGTTCACATTCCCATTCAGCTATGGGTTCAAACAGATGGGACAAAGATAATTCATTCATAAAAGGCGTGCGCAGCCTCGATTTGCACAGAAAAGAAAAGTGTGCTTAACCCTTCACCCTCCTCTCTGTTTCGTTATTTGAAACCCGGCCTCCCTATTTTATTATTAGCATTTTAAATGGAAAAACAGTACAACAGATGGAAAAACAGTACAACAAATGGAAAAACAAACAACAAAGCAGGGCGTCCAGTTTTGAATGATGAAACCAAATGGAGGCTGAAGGGTTAAATGCCCTCTCCCTTCCTCGTATGTCCTCGAGGTGAACAGAGACTGCACAAGACAGGCAATCTTCATCTTGCCTGTCTGAGCCCTATGAGGCACTGTCACTGGCCACAAACTAGGGGTGAAATGGAATTTTGAAAGAAAGTTCCAGCTATGATGAAACTCCACAAAAACAGCTGAAGCTGAAATTAGTGCTCAGACTCTGAAGTAGAAATTGGCCCCCCTGACAATTTTACATCTTATTCAGTTTTGTCACCGGGTCAAGGAGAGGACTGTTATCAAACACTGCTGCAAGTCAGCTAATAAAAGTGCCCCTACGTGGCAATGCCCCCACCGCTGATCCCAGCCAGGCGTCCAACTCACTGGCAGCTCTGCCATGCCTCGCTGCTTCTTGTGCCGACTCAACAAAGGGTTGGGCTTCCCAGCTACGCCATCCCGGTGCCGCCGGCTGGAAATGTGCTGCAAAACACAGAGGAAGAAACAGATGTTACACTCAAAAAAGAACCGAGGAACCCTGCCTCATCGAAGTGATTCCCCTCAAACTCCCTCCACTAGCCCCGATGCAGCCACTGTGGAAGAAGCCTGAAGTTCCTGCATGCTTATTAGCACAGCTATTGGGTATGGCAACATTTTGTAAAGGTCAAGTATGCTGTCAAGCTGCAACCAACTCATGGCCGCTCCACTTCATGGGGTTTCCAAGGCAAGAGATGAGTAGAGGTGGTCTGCCGTTGCCTTCCTTTGCGTAGCAACCCCGGTCTTCCTTGGTGGTCTCCCAGCCAAGTAATGACCCTGCTTAGCTTGCAAGATCTGATGAGACCAGGCTAGTCTGGGCTATTAGGGCTGCTACCACCTTTTTTACTTGCATACTTTATCTTTCGTGGGGATGACAGAGGGTAAAGTATGGAAGTAAATGCATACATGCATAGAAGCAAAAAACCCCACCATGGGACGCTTGGCCGTGAACACACAGAAAAACATGGAACTCCACCCATCAGAGCCAGGGGCAGCTCAAGGCATTTAACTACTCCAAGCACCCTCCTCCTGTGCTGCCCCAGCTAGGCTGAAGATGAGTTCTGGAAGCAGTGCCTCTGCCGTGGAGGCAGGAAGCAGCAGTCCAGGTGCGGGGGGGGGGCTACATGCTTCTTCCTAGGCCATGCCTGCTGATTTGGCACTATGACCAACTACTTAGGTCACTAGGGCATTTGAACCAGCCCCACTGAAAGGAACAGGAATTGGGCAAGGGCACCAGCGTGCCCAGTGCCTCAGTCCTGTCTCCCAATCGGCAATGGTAATGGAGCCCTGCCGTTGACATCGTAGGTGGCTGTCTCACCTCGCTGTACAATAGGGCCCCCTCTGTCCCAGTGACAAGAACAGCACTGGTTCTTAAATTTCTGAAATGGTACGGACTGGGACTCAAGATGTCCGGGCAGCTGTCTTCTTTGTGTGTGTGCGCGCGCACGCACACACACGTACGTGTCTGGATGTGTGTGTGCCTGGAAGATGGTTGACTTCTGGCGACCCCTACTGGGGCTAGGATGTTTCAGAGAGGGGGCCTGATATCACCTGCCTCTGTGTCCCACCTCTTGTATACCTTGAAGGTCTCCTGTCCAAGGACTTGCCATCGTTGGCCCTGCTTAGCTTCCGAGATCTGATGAGATCGGGCTTGCCTGGGCTATCCAGGTCAGGGCCTATCTTCTTTGTTGTGAGTGGTTCAGTGGCAGAGCCCCTGTTAGGCATGTGGAAGGTCCCGGGTTCAATTCCTTGCATTCCCATTTAAAAGGATCAAGTACTGGGTGATGGAATAAGACTTCTTCCTGAGACCCTGGAAGAGGCTGCTGGTCAGTATAGACAGTACTGACTTGGATATACTGATGGTCTGGACTGTATATAAGGCAGCTTCCTGTATTGATATATTTCCCTAATTGCAGAGAGGTAAGGCCTAGCTACTGTTACACAGTGCAGAAATAAACGCACCTTTTGCATGCTCATAGGCACTGAGTTTAGAATTTATTTCACATGTTCCATAGCTGAGTATAGAGAAAAACTAGTTTTGGGGGCTGAGCCCCAGTAAAAAGCGAGCCCCGACTACTCAGTACCCAAACAGACCCACACCCTAGTAGCAGGTGAAGTCTCCAAGAGGAAGACTAAGGCACCACCTCACAGCTGGCTCCAGTACCTGTTTGAGCTGAATCTCCGAGTTGACTTTGACATTGCAAATTTCACAGTGGAAGGTTCTCTCCTGAGCACTGGGGTCTTGGCTGCCTGGCTCCCCTCCAGCCGTGGGGCTGAGGCGTGGATATGCCTTGATAGGCCCCAACCCGCTGCGCGCTTCCAGGATAGTCTTGTGCTTTGTACCTAGGCAAAGAACACGATTTGGTCACCTTATGAGAAGACAAGAGTCACTAGAAAAGTCAACAATGCCTGGAAAAGTTGAAGGCAGCCAGAAGAGAAGACCCAACATGAGATGGCTTGACTCTATAAAGGAAGACAAGGCCCTTAGTTTGCAAGACCCGAGCAAGGCTGTTAATGATAGGACATTTTGCTTTTCTACTGGCAACTCTACATCAGGGGCTGCCCTCATTTAAACTCAGGAGACCACAGAATCTCAGTTTCTTAACGCCCCCGCCCCAACAGAAACAGTCTTCTCAAAGCAAACATGGGGTGAGGGGGAAAAAAAATAAACTTCAGGTGTCCACTTGACCTACAGCATTAACACAATCCTGCCTCGAAGTATGGGATCAATTTTCGCCTTGCTTTTTATGGACATGCTTTAAGGTCACCGTAAGATAGCCAAATGTCAATTTCAAGTCAATTGAACTCCTACTTCCAAGAGTAAAGAAACCTGGAAGCCCCACAAGCCGAAAGAAGTCAAGGGTGTGAAATTGATATGAAACAGAACCCACTTAACATTCTGGGCACTCTTTTGGCTGAAAATGCAGAGTGCTCTAGTCCTTGGGGTGTTCAGTGAAATTGGTAACACATGCCAAAGCCCATGAGCCTTAGTGGGAGTCCAGCGATTCAAACCAGGCTGGCTACGGAATAACAAACTAGGTGGCCTGCAGCAGCACAATCATTTAGTAAATCTGAACTAAAACCCAACTGGCTTGTGGTCAGAAATTTTGGAATGGTGCTTATGGGTACACGTGGAGATCTTAAGAAGTCAATGCAATACATACAAACATACATACATATGCCATCTCCAAAGCCTACGTTCAGAAATTTTGGAATGGTGCTTATGGGTACACGTGGCGATCTTAAGAAGTCAATGCAATACATACAATACAATACATACAAACATACATCTCCAAAGCCTACGTTCAGGAATCACATCATGTTAATTTAAACTGTAAAAGCTGCCACACACACACACACACACACACACACACACACACACACACACACACACAGAGAGAGAGAGAGAGAGAGAGAGAGAGAGAGAGAGAGAGAGAGAGAGAGAGAGAGAGAGAGAATTAAATGCTGACATGCTTGTATCTTTAGAATCAGTGTCCAGATCTTATGGGTAGGAACAGGCTTCCCTGAATCACTGGATACTTTCTACACCATTGTAGGTAAAAGATCTGGAGAATTACTTGGGGAAAAAAACAATCCCCCTCCCCAAAAATTCAGGGAAGATCCTGGAATATCCTTGTGGGGATCAGGCAGAACCCACCATGGCGGAAAACGTTTCAGAGTCAACGGGATTCACTGACTATAAGAAACCAACACACAAGAAGGAAGCACAAGGAAGAAGAAAAAGGAGGCCTTAAGAATGTTTCTGTGTTACAAATAAGGCAAGATGAAATGATCAGATGAATGGATGTAGGAGACTTAGGAGAATCATACACTGGACATCGAAGAAAGACTGTCCACATCTCGTGCTAAAACAACAACAACCCAAAATCAAAACTCTGAACAAAAGTATTCCAAATTAATGTCCAAAGAAAAGCCAAACGCTTCCACGGGTGCAAATGATGCAACAAACTAATTTTATACATACTGGCTTTCCCTGCATAATTTCTGCAGCTACTCACGGAGAGGGGACCTGGCTCCGTGGCAGAGCACCAGCTGTCTCTGCCAAAGGTCCCAGGCTCAGTTCCTGGCATCTGCTATAAAAAGGATCTCAAGTTGCTTGTACTGGGGAAGATCTTTCTCTGCCTGAGAGTATAGAGACTGCAGCTAGTCAGAGCAAACATTGTGGAGCTATGTGGGCCAAAGGTCTGACGGTACAAAGCAGCTTCAGATGTTCACTCATATGGGAAAAAGAGGCACCTAGGGCAGTAAAAGCCTTGCCAGCTACAAATCATGATTAGCCCAGCTTCTAAGATAATACCAGGCACAGCCCATGTACTTTCTACATATGCCTTTTCATCCAAGGAGGTCATGGTCACTTACGTGGTTTTGTCTCTCCCACTTTATCCTCACAACAGCCCTCTAGGTCGTGACCAGAGAGAGTAACTGGTTCAAGGCCACCCAATGAGCTGCATGGCAGAGACAGGATTTGTAGCCATGCCTCCATCCAGAACTGTAACTATTGAAGTAACCAGTGTTGCCTCTAAGCTGAGTTAGTGTGAGCTAGCGCACAGTTTTTTAGCCTCCGGTTCACACATTTTTGTCTTAGCTCAGGAAGGATGGCTCCAGAGCAAACTAATTTATGCAAGTAGCCAAATTGCTCACTCACAACTTTAATGCCAGTAGCTCACAAAGTACAATTTTTGCTCATAAGACTCCATAGCTTAGAGGGAACATAGGAAGTATCCCACGTTTTTTCCCAAGTGTACCTCTGCAGTCATGAGGACTAGAAACTTACTTTAAAAAAAAAGAAGAAATGAAAATAGAGATCTTCTTCATGCTAAATTACACAGTCAGTATCAATTTTAGCACACAGAATATGCCCATGCGCTGTTGTTCATCTACCAATCTTTGCGCAGATAGGTAGAGACAAATGCAACTAGATCCATATGCTCACCCCATCCTGCCCCACCTTGTAGAAGAAGAAGAAGAGAAGAAGAGATTGGATTTATACCTCGCCCTTCACTACCCAAAGGTGTCTCAGAGCGGCTTACAATCTCCTTTCCCTTCCCCTCCCCACAACAGACACCATGTGAGGTAGGTGGGGCTGAGAGAGCTCTTGACAGAAACTGCTCTTTTTCAAGAACAGCTCTTATCAGAACTACGGCTTGCCCAAGATCATCCAGCCAGGTGCAAGTGGAGGAGTGGGGAATCAAACCCGGTTATCCCAGATTAGAGTCCGTGCACTTGACCACTACACCAGACTGGCTTGTATTCTTCTTTAGTACAGAGGGGAGTTCTGATCCTTCCTCACCCTAGCTCCAAAATGATCCCTTAACTTTCAGTGTTTCTGGAAACATGCCCAAGATCTAGCACCGTGGTTAAGAGTGTAAGCTGTACCTCAGACTAAGTGGTTCTCCAGCATCCTCTCTTCTTTTACCCTTAGCTTAGTATCCTCTAAACAGTGAACTTGATGGTGCTGTGCTTAGCCACAGGGCAAAGAAGCAGTCGGCCCACTCACACATAAGAGGGTTTGTTTTTTTTGCATACTATGGAGACTCCTTGGGTATGCAGTAAATACTAGTTTGTTAATAAAAAGAATGAGAAGAAGAAACCCATTTGGGCACTCATCCAAAACTTACTCTAAGAGCACTGAGCATGCTCACTCTATGTCCCATGGAATGTTGAGGGCAGTTGAGCATCAGGTATTGGGGGGGATGAAAAATGGTCTGCTTGGTTTCGTATTTTCAGTTTGGTACTCTGGAAGGGGAGATTGGGATCAGCAGTTCCTGTTCCACTCCACACTGTAAAGAGCACTGACTACTTTCAACCAAAAGTTGGAGGTGGGATAACGAGGATCAGAGGGACTTTCATCCTAATTAAACATCCTCCCCCCCCCTTTACTCCTTAAACTGTAAAAGTGGAGAACCACCTAAAAGCTGATGACAGTATCCTATAATCAGGGAAAGGTAAAATAAGGGATGGGGAATCTATGCCGTGAGGCACATATTTTACCCTCAACCTCTCCCATTCAGCACAGCAAGAGAGAGGTAAAAATACCCGACTTAGGGCAAGATGAGCACTTTCACTCCTGTGGAGACTGAGGGCCAAGCTAGATGGTAGGCCTGATCAGGGGTCATTTCCTGTGGGAAGCGCACAGGAGCGGAGCTCCAGCAGTAAAGAGCCCAGGGGGCGGGCACATGCAACAAGCCCCGCCCCCTGCTCCCAGAAGCCCTCAATTGGGTCACGAGGAGCAAGAAGCAACCAGGTAAGTTGCAGAGCCCCCCCCCCTTCAGGTACAAGCTCTCCCTCCTCTGTAAGGGCAGATCTGCGCGTCCCCCCCCCAATAGCTAGCAATCCAAAACAGTCCAATGGAGCCTGAGTGGTAGGTGTTGCCTTCTGACACACTTCCGGTGATGTCAGGGGGTGTGGCATATGCAAATAAGTTACGCGAATGGGTTATGCTAATGAGCTCCTGCACCTCTTTTTCTACGAAATGACCCCTGGGCCTGATACATGTCAGGTCATGGCTGTGCCACTGGATTTGCAGGCAGACATGCATCAGGGGAACTCACCTTAACAAGTGCTTATTCGTTGCGCGCTGTGACGAGAGTAGAAGGAGCTTCAGTTTCCCTCCCAACCCTCTTTTGTCAGCAGAAGGGGAGATGGTGGAGTTGCCCCTTTTCTCTGGCTCCATGTGTCCTTCCTTGGGCATGTCGACCCAGAGAAAAGGGCCGAAAAGCCCACCTGCCTCCCTTTCTGCTGGGGAAAACGGGGTTGGAGGGAAACCCTCCACAGTGCTCCCTTGCAGCGCTGACAAATGAACACTTTTAAAGTTGAGTTCCCCCGGTGTATGTTTGACTGACAGTCCAGTTGCGTATCTGTGATGCAGTACGTGTCAGGCCGATAGGTGTAGTTGTGCCCTAAGGCTGCCTCTGGAACTCAAGGGCGTGGAGAGAGAATACAGGCTGAGGTATGGGAAGCAAAACGGAAGGGGAAACTCTGGCCTCTCCTAGCCCCAGTTTTACTGATGCCTGACAATGCTGGACCTCCCTTGTAGTTCCCTTCTGCTACTTGAGCTTCCTTCGCAGCTCTGCAGATGTTCTCTTGTTAGATGCTTATGCGAATGGACAGAAAATATAGGCTGAAGCAAGACAAGCAAAATGATGCAGAGAGGAGAGGAAAGTCTTGCTTCCAAAGAGGCGAGGGAGCCAGCTGGGCTTTACGGATCCCAGGCTTCAGTTCTGCTTCTCCAGGCCTGGAAAGCTGGTGGGAAGGAGGAATGCTGGCCCCACTGCCACCAGGGGCTCTGCAGCCACACCCGCAGGGCCTCTTGCTATGGTTTCCAGGGCTGCCAGGCCAAAGGTAAAGAGCATTCTGGGAAAATCTGATCCATACGCTCACCCCATGGGTCCTGTGGATATACAGAACACTTGGGCTGGTGAGGTTGGACTAGAATTACGATTACAACCTTTCTTCTGGCCGGGATCCTGCACCTTGAATAGCTGTATGAGGCAAAACAAATTCAACAGGGGAAGTGCCCCCCCCCAGTGCGCCTGCTCAAGAAAGCTGCTCCTGTTGGATTTCTGCCTGTTAAGAAGCTCATATGAGGAGTCGGAAGTGGGCCGTCTTAACTGCCTCCAAGATCAAGCAGAATACAGAAAAGCCACATTGGACAGGGTTTAAAGTAAAGGGGCAGATTAAGAGATGATCTTCACTCCCCATCCCTCGCTTTTTGGGTCTGGATTAGCCATGCTGCACAACCAAAAGGCTGCCCAGATTCTCACATCTGTTTGCTACTTCAAGGATCTTTGCACGCCTTCCTTGCTCTCCCTTTTATTCAGAATGCGGCTTACAATACAGTTCAGGGAAACAACGGTTTCATTTGCAGATACTTATGGTAATATATCCACACTTTGCACTTCAGTGATATTCAAGGGCTCTAAAGGCTTTTGCACAAAGCCACCCAGGCTATGAGAATTAGCTTATCAAGAAGGAGTAATGGCTCTGGGGACAGCTGTAAAGCATCTGCTGTAAAAGGACACTGGCTGCAAAGGAGTAAAGGAAATCTATTGCATCAGAGAATCTCTCAGCACCAAGATGCCTCTAAAGGTAAAAAATATGGGCTTAAGAAGTGGATCAGGACAGAGACCACATGAACAACGTGGACCTTAGTATATGTGCAGGGAGGATATCTGCCTGATCATGAAAAGTACTTCCCCCTACATCCAGAGGTGCCCCACTGTCTTTTGGACCAATGGTCATAGTTGGAGGAGATGGTGCCAGACTGCATAGGTTGGCGCAGATGGTGATGTACTGCATGGTTGGCATAGCTGCATATATGTTTGCCACACTGTGCTCCTCTCAGCATGGGACAGCCGAAGAAGTCGGGCAGGGAAAGATTAGGGCAGGGACACAGTAACACAAAGTTTCCTTGCTGTCTTCACTGAACCAAAGTCTCACACAGAGAGAGAGACAAATAGATAGACAGGCAGGCAGGCAGGCAGGGAGGCAGACAAGCAGAACTCAGCAAAACCGACCTCAGAGGGTTCTGATGAAGAGAAAATGGAGGAAGGGAGACTGTTGTAACCCACTTTGGGTCCCCCATTAGGCAGAAAAGTGGGGTATAAATGAATTCAGTAATTTAAGTTCCAAGCTGAGTGCGGCCAGAGGGAGCCTCTGGAGGAGGGATTTTGAAGCCCTTTGTAAGGAACTTCAGGCTTGGATCTCAGGCACGAAATAATATTGTGTGGATGTTGTACCGGATTTTGGGGTTGGGAAGGGGAGAGTGCAGAATGTGAAACTAGATGTAGCATCCAGCTTCTTGAAAATTCAATGTTCATTTATTTTTAAAGCAGTTTTCTAGCCCTTATGCCTGTGAACATGTATGGTTGAAATCTTAGAAGCCAGAAAAGTGGATAGATAAGGTTTCCAGAAGTTGAGGGGTGGGCGTCAGTGCCTTCAATAGCCCCCCTCCCCTTCAGCTAGTAAAACTGGGAACATGGAAGTGCATGTATGCAAATGTGCTCCAATTTGCATGTGTGTGGACGCGCGCATTGCCCCTTTACTTGGTGCAGATTCGGGCTGCCCTTCTTCTGACAGGCAGCAGCAAATAAGTCAACAAACTAACGTCTGCTCCAAACCCGTTCACCATTCAGCCACATAACAGATCATGTTAGTTTCATGATATCTTATCCTCTGCAAAGCATCGCCAGGAAGGGGACACTTTGCAGCAGAGAAGCAATGGAGGGAGGAGAAGGGAAGGGTTCCTGATCCTTCACCTGTCTGCTGGTTTCCCCCTAAGTAGAATGGGGGGAGGAAAGGTGACATGGTATAGCCTGATGTTGGAAGCTAAGCAGGGTCGGTACTTGGCAGGGAGACCGCGAAGCAAAGCTCTGCCACGGAAGGCAATGGGAAAGCACCTCCGCTTCTCACTTGCCTTGAAAGCCCCTTGCTGGGGTCGCCGTAAGTTGGCTGCAACTTAACAGCACGTTCCACACACAGAACAGGGTGAGAGCGTTTCAAGAGAAATCTGTCTGGCAGAGGAAGGATTGAGCAGCCCCTTCTCTCTCCCCCCCCACCTCGCAGCTTTTTTACTATAAAGTACTTCCACTCAAGTGCGTTTTGCATACAAGAAGGGTCTGTCCAAGTAAGCTAATGCATCATTTGGCTACAACAACATCCCCAGAGGAGGCTATCCGTTTCCCTTCAGGCCCAGCCATTCTCTTATTTTCGGTGAGAAACATACCTTTGTTGTGGGCCTCGAGTTGAGAGAGCGAGTTGACAGCCACCTTGCAAAGCGCGCAGTACAGCAGCTTCTTGGCCTTCTCCTCATCGGGCTTGGTGCTGCCGTTGCTGCTGGGCGCCGCTCCCGGAGTGGCCGGTGCCGCAACCGTCGTTGAGATCTCCCCTGCTTTGGTCCCCCAGGCTGGCCCGCTCTTGGAGCTCTGGCTGGGCTCGGGGCAGGGGGCGGCGTGGGGCGCCACCGCCGCCACGGGAGATGCCAGGCAGGGCTGCTGCTTGTCTGGAGAGCTGGCTACTGGCACGGGGGGCACCATCCCTGAGCCCCCGATGCCGTTGAGTTGCTCGGCTGCGTGAGAAAAAAGAGAGAGGGCCGTCAGGGTTGGAACTGAGGAGCAGGAGTCAGCGAGGTACCCGAGGTTAAAGTCCAATGGGTAAAATGAACAGTAGGGAGAGCTGTTTCAAGCGAAACATGCCAGGGGGGCACCCACTGCAACGTTCCCTCTAAGCTATGGAGTCTTGTGAGCAAAAATTCTACTTTGTGAGCTACTGGCATTAAAGTTGTGAGCAAGCGATTCGGCTACTGCGTAAATTAGTTTGCTCTGGAGCCCTCCTTCCTGAGCTGAGACGAAAATGTGTGAGCCAGAGGCTAAAAATCTGTGAGCTGGCTCACACTAACTCAGCTTAGAGGGAACACTGGCACCCAGTCTTTGAGCCAGTGCAGCAATAACCACCTGCCTCTGAGTACAAACATGGTGTGGTCAGTGCTCCCTCTAAGCTGTGGGGTCTCGTGAGCAAAAATTCTACTTTGCGAGCTACCGGCATGAAAGTTGTGAGCGAGTGATTTGGCGACTGCATAAATTGGTTGGCCCCGGAGCCATCCTTCCTGAGCTAAGGCAAAAATGTGTGAACTGGAGGCTAAAAAGCTGTGCGCTAGCTCCCACTAACAGAGGGAACACTGGGTGTGGAACCTTTCCTTACTTGAGAGGAGGAGTTTGAACTTTGCTGAAATAATAAGAAAAGTCAGGAGTGACAGGGAAAGGTCAGGCATCAAGAAGAAAGGGCACTTTACGAATGCCACTGTGGTGCAGTTGTTATAATACTGGACCAGGGCTTGGGCTTGCCCAGTCTTGAAAGCCAGGCAGTGTCGGCTCTAGTTAATGTTTGGATGGGAGGCCACCAAGGAATACCAGGATTGCTATGCAGAGGTAGGCAATGGGCTGGCAAACCACCTCTGAACGTCTCTTGCCTTGAAAACCCCACCAGGGGTCGCCATAAGTTGGCTGTGACTTCACAGCTAACAGACCAGGCAGATCCAAGTTCAAATCCAAACTCTGCTGTGAAGCTCACTGGGTAACCTTGAGGCAGTCACAAGCTCTCAGATGATCCTACATCACAGGGATGTTGTCAGAACAAAATGGGGGAGGGAAGATGTACATTATCCTGAAGTTCTTAAAGAAAGGCCAAGGGGACGCATGTGGTATTTTCAAGAAAGAAACAGCAGGTTGGGTAAGGGTTTAGTTAAAATATTTATACCCTGCCTTTCCCCAAATAGGGCTTACAACTAGGAAATCCTGCTGTAACCACAAGACATCAGCAATAACACATCAAATAATATACCCCATCCATTAATCGATGAAAAACTCAAATAATACAGAAAGCCCTGGAAGATGAAACAGCTTTGCACCTCTTCCAAAAGAGCCATAAAGACGGAAGCCCTCCAACTTCTGGGATGGGCACTTCTGGAAGGGGAAGAGGAAATAGCTTTGCACCTCTTCCAAAAGAGCCATAACTTCTGGGATGGGCACTTCTGGGATGGGCACTTCTGGCAGAGGAAGAGGAAACAATTCTGGAGGGATTCTCTACTGCAACTGCTCCCTCCACTTCCTGCATTAGTCTTGCAGGGAAAACACAGGCTTGGAAACCTTTCTGCTTCCCTCGTGACACCTAGTTTTGCCCTCACACTAGACAGAACCGAATGAAGCCCTTCCTATTTGGAGTCAGATGGACTGGACTTGGGTCTCTTGCACTCAAGGTTTTTAGCCCTGGCTTGGGAACCATTTTGTTCCTTTCCACCTCCTCCCCTGCAACACAGTGGTGCTTCCATGCACTTTCCGGTTTCCCCCTTTTCCTGCAACCTTTCCCAAACCTGCTTTGCAGCAACGCTTTGGGAAAGACTGAAGGAAGGCTGGCATGATACCCATAAGGACGGGACAGTTTGGATCTTCCTGTTTCCATCCACATCAGTACCATTTTCCTTGCCCCAGTCCCCTGTGGTGGCCATACTGCCACTGGAGGGCTGATTTATAGCATTATAACAACCTCTATATCTATATCTATATAGCAATTGCTGATTTATGGCATTATAACAACCTGGATATCAGGTCCTCGGAATCCCCCTGCTTTCATTTTAAACAAAATTATGCCTCTAGCCCCTTCATTGTGGAGATGTGCCTTTCCTTTATATCTCCACAACAAAAGGGGCTAGAAACTTGCATTTTATAACCATGGAAGCTGACCGTTATACGGACAGATTGTTAGCAGGCTACAATGATTTGTCAATTGCTGATTAACCCCCCCCCAAAGCCCCTGCTAGTGGTGACAGGAATGGCTGTTGTAGGGGGACTAAGGTAAAGGTTCCCTTGCTCGAAAGCCAGTGGAGTCTGACTCTAGGGTTGCGGTGCTCATCTCCGTTTCAAAGCCGAAGAGCCAGCGCTGTCCGAAGACATTTCCGTGGTCATGTGGCCGGCATGACTAAACACCAAGGCGCACGGAACGCTGTTACCTTCCCACTGAAGTGGTACCTATTTATCTACTTGCAATTTCTTGCTTTCGAACTGCTAGGTTGGCAGGTTCAGCAGGGAAACCTGTCATGTGGAAGCCTGGTTACTGCTGTGCTCTATCAGCAGCCACGGCACCAGTGGGGAAACTATGCAAGCCTGTCCCCATGTGAAAGAGTACTAGAGTGACCAGGCTATAACACCCCAAGCAGCCTTGAAGGTTTCTGAATGCCTCTGAGCCTGTTACCGTATTTCATCCTTATGAGGGTAAAATAAGAAAACCTTAATATATGCTGCTGTCCACTTCTTTTCCAAGAAAGGAACTGCTAGGTCCAAGCCTACCACCAAACCAGGTACCCTGATCTAGAACACACCCGTGGACACTTCCTTCTGCCTTGACAGGCCTGTGGGGATTCAAAAGCAAGGATGGGGAATGTCCAGACTGCCAATCTGGGTCTGACCAAAGGGTGTTTTCTTTGACTACAGCCAAACACCTGTCCCAACGGAATTCATAATAACCATACACAAAAACCCTGTGGCTGTTTCCCACCTCTCACCACACCAAAGGCAGCATTCCTAGCCACAGAGAGACCAGTCCTCTACAAGTAACTAATCTCTTGATTATTTTTTAACAAAAAGAACCACTTATACCAGTGGAAATCATATCTTGTGGCAATGAGTTCCACAGGTTACTTAAGTATTGCTTCACTAGCTCAGATATACTCTTGTTCTCAGGCAGAGGAAAAACAGTCTCTAATAAATGCACAATGGAGGGGGTGTGTGGAAATCAGGGCCCAGTATAGTCTGCATCTGCTTGCTGCTGGTCCACAAAGGCTTCTTTGGTTCTTATGCAGGCCAGGATCAGTGGATGCGCTACTCCACCTGGAGAATTGTCTCACCCCTCTTGAGAATTTTACAGAAAAAACAAAACAACCCTGTGATATGGCAGTCCCCATGTCACCTTTCTACACAAATGGATCACCAAAGCCGCCTCTTCTTTTGAAAACGACCAGTTCACAGAGACCTAATAGTTCTGTTCTGTTCTACTCAATGAAGACTGACCTCTCCAACAAAAACGTTTAATTCTGTGTTCTGCTCTATCCCCACAGCACGAGCAAGGAAATGTGCTGGCTGAAGCCGGGGAATGGAAACTCCCAGGCAAGAGATGGCCACTACTAATGCATTAATATCTCACTCCCCTTTTTTCAAAGCTGAGCTCTGGCATTCAAAGTAGGCTCCAGAGCTGAGCCCTGGCTTAAATTAAGCCTTGTCCATGGGGCAGGATTACTGAGACCTTTTCTTTTTGAAATCAGGAGAAGAGCAGGTGACGCAGCTTGCTAAAATTAAAAAATAAGATGCAGACTCCATGCCCAGGGGACCCTGGTTCTAAAACCGAGGACCCATCTGTATACACTGCACACAGGCGCTGTCTTGGCATAATGCATTCTGCTTCTCAGATTCAGCATTAATTTTTTTCCCAAGCAAATGGACATGGGGAAAAAATCTAAGATGAAATTGAAAAATAAAAAGTGAGGCTGGGCATCCAGGAAGGAATCCAAGCAGCCCTATCAAATGCTTAAACCATTCTAATTTAACCAATCGTCTGCCTTTTCACTAATGAATTGAGCAATGCTCAGTTATATTTAAATGCGATTGCAGAGGACCCACAACTCAACACCAAAGTCTTTTTGATATAGGGAAAGCATTTTATTCATTCTTTAAGGTATTTATGCCCTAAGAGTTGGCTCTAGCCGGCTTTAAGTCATGCCCCGTTCCTGTCCCTACTATAGCCCCCATCCCACATGGATTCTGTCTGTGTAAGTTCTGTGATCTTCATTTTGATGGTCAAAAAGAACCCCTCCTCCCTTTTCACCAGTGGAAAACTTGGTTTGATCCAACCCCACATTTCACAGTGGCTCAAAGCCGCTTAAAAACAGCACTGAGCACTGAACCACACAGTTAAAAGCCTACACGATAATGTACAAATAAACAGAACACCCCCCTTAGCCCTCTTTACCAACATCACATACAGCAGCAGCTCCCACCAAAAAGTCTTTTGAGTAAGGCAGCTTTCCATTGTCTCCTAGCCACAGTCAATATAGGAGGCCCTTCCAAGAGGTTGGTGCTATAGCCATGAAGGAAATGCCCCTGAGGTGTTGCTGATCTAACAATTAAGATACAGTACAGCCTAAAGAAAGCCCTGTGAAGCACAAGTTTGTAGCAGTAATGTTCATTGAGTGAGCATTCATAGGTAGGAGGAAAGGCTTCCTTTCTTACCTTAAGTCACCAGAACTACAGTAGCCTAAACTCAAAAAGATATTTGTCTTTAATGCATTGGCACACTGCTTAAAGTCAATTATAATGGGTCTCCATTAGGTCTGCAGTCCTAGGTAGGTCTATTCAGAATCCTATTCAATAGGGCTTTGCTTCTAGGAAAGCTCCAGAGGCATGTGGTCCGGCAACTTTTTTGAAGCTAAATACAACATGGTGCTTGTGGGTACCATGGCACCTGCCAACACCTTTTTGGAGCCTGCCAAGCGTATAGAAAGCGGTTGGGGCCAGATGGGCTTTTGCCCAGCAAGGGCTTCTGATTGGCCATTGGAGATCTCACCGATCTTTAAAAATACTGCTTTGGCAGCAGCTGCCACCACAACACAAAGATCTTCCCTGCGTGACTGAAGGTAAGCTGTGTGGATGCAAGAAAAGATTTTTAAACAATATGCTCATTCAGAAAGGCATCTTGTTAAACACAGCTTCTGCCTGAAATGTTGAACAGTTATTATCAGAGATACAAATAAACTAATTCCCTGACATTTTGTGGTTGGCTCCAGCTCCAAAGGCAGCTATTTTGTGGTTGGCTCCACATCCTGTGGCAGCCATCCTGTGACACCCTGTGTCAGAAATCAGAAGGTGCCCTCAGGTTTTGAGGGCCCTGCTTAATGCTGCTGGATATGACCAGTGCCTGGATAGGAGACCTTCCAGGAACCCATGTAGGTTGCTCAGACTTTGATGGAAGAACTGCAATAAACAAACAAGTAGGACACTGGTATAGTAATTAAAAGGATTAAAGCTTGTATCCATCAATACCCATAAGCAACAGAGAGAAGTGCTGGGAAGTTTTTCCCTGCTTTCTGTATGTTTTCCCAACATTTCCCTTTTCTTTTTGCACACCCAATAGAAGGTTCTCAAGATAACAGATTCTGCACCAAACACCCTACTTCACAAACATACACCGTGTATCTCTGGGTGTGCACAGTGTGCCATGCCCATTCAGGCTCCTTTACCTACAAGTCAGTGAAATACCAGGAGATATTCAGATGAAAATGGTGACACTGGAACTAGAATACCTAAAGGCGATTCAGACCACCAGCAGCAAAGCAAGAAAAGCAGAAACACAGAGAGAATGAAAAAAGATTTTGGATGCGAGCAAAAGAAAAACGAAAGGTTTCTGAGTATGCACTGCGAACAGACAACACCCAATTTACATTCTGATACATTATTTATTGCAAGCTGTTTTGAGTCTCCGTGTGGGGAGGGGGGGGGATTCAGGGCAAACATATTCTAGATAAATAAATAAATATTGGTGTCTGTTTGCTTTAACATCTGTTGACAGCATTGGTGAGGGGGAGCAAAGTGTGTCCTCAACGCAATAACAAGCCCCAGGAGTATAAAATGTATAGTGGGGCTGAATGTTTGCCCACTCCGAGGCAAAATCAATGCTTTTGGGAGCCCTGGAATGTCCCCCCCCCAAAAAAAAAACCCTTCTGTTTGAGCATATCTCTTTCTTCCTGCATGTTTCCAGCCAGTGTTCCTCTCTAAATTGTTGCTACTCCTTTTCACCTTTCATAGGTTTTCATTCTCATTCACTGTGTATAATCCCAACCAGTCAGGAATCACCCACTGAATGTGATGGTATCATGGTACAACACAACCAATCATATCTGGCTAAGTGGCACCCTCACAAAATGCAAATCAAAGCAGGCTGAGGGCAAATCCTTCTGAACTGGTGATATTGGTTGATCCACTCACTGGAATGACCAACTGTCCTCCCTTCAAATGTATTGACACTGGGCCCTCTTTTATTGCAGTACACAAACTGTGATCAAAAAGGGGTGGTTCTTGCTGCCGCTGAAGCATTAATGACAAAAAACTCGTCTTCTCCTTTTTTCGGCTCAGCCACGGGCAAACCATCTATATTTATTTTGTCCTATTTAATGGATAATTCAACAAGAGAAAAACTCTCGGAATGAATGCAGTACAAGAACACTCGGCAGGAGCATGCAGGGAAAGATATATTTATAAACAAACTCCTGCAGTGTTTCAAGCCACAAATGGTCCTTCAACAGGGAACTGCACAGATATTGAAGATGCAGCCTTAGATCTTGGGTGTAGGACTCAATCAATATATTTGCAGATCCCTGGTGAATTACTGGCATTATATAATAAGAAAGCATCACCCATCATGCACTTCACATCTTTTGCTGTGCTATTCAGAATAGCACTTCACAGATTTTCCAGACAGATTTGGCTTCTCTCCTTGTGTTTGGACACATATGGCAGTTTAGAATTTGCCACTTGAGGCAGCTTTTGTTTATACTGGTTTATGATGTGAATAAAAAACCTGCCTTGAACCCGCATTACAAATGCCACTCACCCCCCTTCTGTCCCACACTGATGATCATCAAACATAGAGGCTCACTGGTGATTTAACACTGTGTGAAAATGTGATAGATCTACACCAGAAACATAAGGAAGAAAGGCAACAAATAAAAATTGTTTTTAGGCCAGTTTAATTGTTATGTCTGCCCTCAAAGAATTCTGGGAATTGTAGTTTAGGCATTGAATATGCTGTGGTAAAGAGTGACTCCCACAGAACTACAGGCTTTGGAGCTCTCTAAGTAGACTATTAAATCAGTTTAAACAGTTTAAACTGATATTCCCTCAGGTCCTGACCTTTAGAGTTTACTGCTTATAACACAATGACATGGGTTCATTTATCCAGAACATTTTGTATGCTGTCTTTCCAGAGTTAGTACTTTTTTCCTCAATGAGGACCCAAATTGGCTCACAACACTATTCTCCTTCCTCCCCCTTATCCTCACAACAATCCTATGAAGTAGGTTAGGCTGAGAGAGAGTATAACTGGCACAAAGTCGCCCAGCAAGCTTCCATGGCATGGTAGGGATTCAAACTTAGGTCTCCTAGATCTTAGTCACACCACTACACCACTCTGGTTCAAATACAGCTAATTTTGCCTTACGGAGGATCATCCTAACCAGAGGTCATTTCGGGGGGGAACGCGGGGGAACGCAGTTCCCCTGGGTGAGGTGCAGGGGGCGGGGCACATGATGAAGCCCCGCCCCCTGCTTCCGGCCGCCCCGCTTCCAGCCCTCATTCAGCCAGGAGGAGGCAGGAGAAGAGGGAGGGTAAGTTGCTCCCCCCCCGCCTCTCCCCACCCCTGCCTGCCTGGGGCCAGGGAGGGCCTTGGCGGGGCTTCCTCGCACTCCCGCTGGCCTTGCAGGTCCACCGCCAGGCCCCTGATGTCAGGGGGTGTGGCATATGCTAATGAGTTATGCTAATGAGTTCCCCTAGCTCTTTTTCTACGAAATGACCCCTGATCCTAACAGACACCCCCCCCCTCCCGTCTAGTCCTTCCCCTACTTCCCTCTCCCTATTTGGCTGAGCTTCAGCTTTTAGCATGACAGCAAACCAAGGTTGGATGATGTAGAGCTTGTCTGGCACCTTGTAACTACTTGGATAGTGAGAAACAGAGGAATTGCTTGATGCCAGCCCATGATCCTCAAAAAGTAGAAGCTCCGGGAAGAACTAATGGCAAAAAATAGCTGTTTAGAGACACCAGAGGCCAGCCAAGGCTTGGCCGGGTATCCTTTCCTCTAGCCCAGCACAAAAAAGAGCCAGGTGGAGGTATACCTTTGTTCTCCCAGTGCCTATTAAGAGAATGCTGGCCCCTCTTCAGCACTGTAAAGCAAGATGTGAACTGTTTGGAATTTTGCCGGGCTATTTGTAAATGTTTCTGCACTCCCTATTTACCAGACAGAGCCTCTATTTTCTAGTCTCTATATTTTCCTTTGGGAAATGCATTGTCAAAATAATCAGAGTTGCTAGGCATGTCATTCTACAGGGGTCCATTCCCTTGCCAGGACGATGGATGCATCGTCCTCTTGAGTCAACGTATGTGCACGGACACTAAGGCATCACGCCATGCAAAGCCTGCCCTTTTCACATGCTACAGCTGTGGAGGTACACGCTGAACCTACTGGCAGGATAAATAGGATAAATATGTTTTTCGAGAATGTATTTAGCCAAAAGAACAAATACCCTCCTTGTTTCCAAACAGATGGAAGACCAGCCATTGTGGATTAAATGGATGCAGCATAATGAAGGCAGATGTCAGCAACGTGCAAAGGGGAGGGGGAAACTCAGGCAGGGGATCTTTGTATGACGACTGGGATATTACAAGTATGTCGGGAAGGTTGGAGGGTATGCATCTGACTCACTTTGAGTCCCAAGTGGGGAGAAAAGCAGGATATAAATAAATAAATGCAAACAAACCCCAAAGCATTTGCTAGTTGGATCTCAGGGTCAATATCAGGCATTTTGCTTAATATGCTGGGTATTTTGAGCTGGGGGTATTACCCCCCCCCCAGCTGATCCCACACCAGAGCCTGGCTCTTCCTCCAGGTTTGTCCCAAATTCATCAGATTGCACCCGTGCTCTAACCTTAGACCAGGTAGTACTTTTTTCCAGAAGCAAATTGGTACCCCATTTCATCCTTGTGGACATTTACAAAGAGCTCCAAAGGATGCTCATCAAGGCTCCATCCCGACTGTGCTCCTGGCAAGTCCCATGAGAGCAAGCTAACAAGCAGCTGTGCAGCCCACACAAGAAGGGATGGTGGCTTTCTGTACTGCGGGGACATCTTCCTGGGAGTTTTCTCGGCTTCTGCTTTGATTCTGCAGCACTAGTTGCAAGGACCTTACAAACCCTGCGGCTTCACAGCATTCCCTCTCGTGCCATTCCTGTTCACTCTGGAAGGTTCTGCTATTAATAAGCTCCTGCAGGGCAACCACAGAGCAAACCAATCTGAAGAGGCAGGTTACCCAGCAGGACATGGCTTTGAACGGCTTAAGGGATCATTAGATGCTTCTGACCTTTTATGGTGATATGTAGGAGCTGAATGTTTTTAGAGAACACATTTCTTAGAGCCATCCTTGGTTTTGCAGCCCAAGATCCTAGGACTAGGTTCTCTCATTCTTAGATCTGGGGGGGGGGAATTTTGTCTGCCTCCTGAAAGGCTGCACCTTGGCATTCAGCTAGCGGTTAAAATTGCAAGTGATGAGTAATGGCAGGCTTACAAAGCTATGTTCTCAGGATCAAATGACAAAACATGGTCTATTCAGAAAAAAGAACTCTTGGGCAAGCAATACGGAGAAAACTATCCAATTGTATGGGCTTTCGATGAGTCACCTGAAGTCCTTAAGCACTGAGTCGGCAGCAGAGAGAAAGTGTGACCTTGAATCTATTAATAGTACCCACTCTCTCAATGGCAACTTGGTAATTACAAAACACACACACACACACAAAGATTTCCCTTGGTTTCTGCTCATAAGGATATGTCTGTCCATGGCTCACTAGAAGTCCATCTAGTCTAGCATTCTTTTTCTACCAGAGCTACCCGGCAACACTATTAGGATGAATCAGCTACCCCTGTCTTACTTTTTTGGAGGCAGAATTCAGAAAAAAATGGTTCTAAAAACTTTTCCTCTTAGAACACTGTCACCTGTACAAGTAGTAAACAATATCCTCAGAGAAGAGCCACTTGACAGTTTACTTCTTGTAAATTAAAAAAAGGACCTAGGTGGGAAATAAACCCCAAAGAATCTCTGCATTTTGGCCAATGGTATATTTTTTTTTACCCCATGGAGTATTTTTCTACCTCAAGAGTTTATTAAGAAAACCATGATACAGTGAATTCTTGTTAAGTACTCTGAAAAGATGCATCCCTTCATGACAACCACAAACAAACAAGAATATTTGGGAGATCTTTTACCCCTGGATAGATGGGGGAAATGATCTGGGATGGAAATATAGGCCTAGTGCAACATGTGTAATCCCCCCCCCCCAGGATGGTTTGAGGGTTAAATAGCTTTCTAGGCCAGCAATCACCAAATAGTTGCTCGAAATGACAACCCCATAGTGTGTTCCCTTTCTGCATTGGGCAGGGGGTTGGGTTAGATGGTCTGTATGGCCCCTTCCAACTCTATGATTCTATGATTCTCCCTATAATGTCTGCTTCAGGGAATACACAAAGTGCCATGACATCATGAAACGGAAATGTGCAGTTTCTTCTATACATTATGAAGACAGGAGGGGGGAACTTCATATGGAGTTGCTAGTTTTGGCAGTGATCCAGCATTTCTTGTTTTGGCGATGGGCCAGTGAATTCCATAAGCCAATTATGAAACTTTTGCAGAAACTTTTGCAGACTTTTTGCTTCGTCCCCGGCATCTCCAGTTGAAGGGACCAATCCCCTTTTAAAAGCCACCTATGCTAGTGGCCATCAGTATATCCACTGGTATTGAATCACACAATTTAATTTCCTTTTGTTTGTCCTGTATGTGTTGCTCATCAATTTCATTGATTCAAGACACACAAAAGTTTTGACCGGCCATCCAGAGTAGTTGTAAAGATGAAAGGACACCATATATACAACCTCAAGCTCCTTGAAGGATGAGCAGGATAAAAATGTGATAATACAGTTTTGAAAATTGGTGGGTAGTCAAGCTGGCGCTTGAACTTAAATTGTACAACTGTGTCCTGGATGTATGCACCGTATTTCATTCTGCTATCGCAATGGTTAGGGCAGAAACTTTACGAACATGCAAACAGAGAACAGCGATCAGGTCAACTAAACCAAAGGCCGTACGTCTGCTCTGGCCATGATTCCTGCAATCGGATTTGCCTTCTGCAGTGTGTTCAGCTAACATTGCCAGAAAGTTTCCCCTCAAACCCTTTGCCAATGGATCTGAAGGGATGACTTATAAAAACCCCATAGGAAAAGGCTCTATAGTTGTGGTCTGGAAGAAGTTGACGGCTTACTCCACGACCCTTGGGGTGTTCAATCAGAAAAAAACCTGAACAAATTTGAAGGGCACTTCATCAACCTAAAAGAGTCAAAACTGATTTATTGCAGGAGGTATGGAGATGTTTATTTCTATCCAAGGCAGCAGTAATATCTCCTGGCACTTGTAGACGTTTCTTGCAAAACAATGTGATCTGTTGCAATCAAGATCATCTGAAGCAAAAGTGTGCTTTATTTAAGTCAATAGACTTATTGTTTCACTGTGTTGTGGACTGCTGAGTAAAAATGTATTTTAACTGCATCCCTTAGCTACAATTGGCTAAATAAATCATAAACTATATAAATGTGTGTGGCGTAGATCCCTCGTCTATTTAAGTCTGCTGTTCGCTTAATCCCTCCATTATAGCCAGTATGCAACAGTGATTCAGTGTTTGGATGTGGGAAAACCTAAGATGCCCAATGTTGCCCTTAGTCAAGTTGCTGTTTTTTACCTCACAGGACTGTTGTGAAGCTAAAACACAGGTTCTGAGTTCTCTGGAATAAAGGAGTGTAACAAATGTAATAAACACATTGATGCATCCTGGCTGATAATAATCAATAGGGTGTTCTTTTTGGCAGAGTGACAGCTCAATCCAGTCAATTTCAGAATGGTAACAGCCTCTTTCAAAATGGCAACAGTCCTTTTGATTGGTTAAAAAGAAGAGTCACTCATGAGGTCATAAATCAGATCTGTCGGGAGCAAGATTCTTCCTTCTGTGAAGGAACTTGGTTAATAAAGCCCTTAATCAACCTTTAAAGCAGTGGGTCTCAACCTTCCTAATGCCGCGACCCTTTAATACAGTTCCTCATGTTGTGGTGACCCAAAACCATAAAATTATTTTCGTTGCTACTTAGGGTTGCCAAGTTCTTTTTCTTCCGCGGTGGGGGGCTCCTGAGAGTTTTCCCCTCAGATGGCTGTGGCCCCGCCCCCAGCGTGCCCAGCGTCATCACGTCACCTCCGGCTGATGTGCACGCCGGGGTGGGGTTTCCCCCGGGGCCTGATTCCGCGGTGGCGGAAATCGGGCCTCCAAGGCGGGGGAAATCTGCCCCCCGGGGGGACTATACATATAATTGGACAAATGAATATCAGTATCTTCTGTTACCCCTTTTGTTTTTGTTTTTGGCAGTCTCATTTAATGGTAATAAAAAGCAAATTGGCATATTTTCCAATTTAAAAAGTGTGTGTAATATTTGTTCATGTCTTGCGGCTCTCAAACATCTGACATTTATTCTGTGTGGCTGTTACGTTAAACAAGTTTGGCCACCCCTGCCCTATGCTGTCTGGGGCCAACATACCTTCAGGACCGTCTCTCCCGGTATGTCCCTCGTACAGCATTACACTCATTAGATCAAGACCTGCTGGTGATCCCCGGCCCTAGAGATGTCTGCTTAGCCTTGACCACAGCCAAACCCTTCTTGGCTCTGGCCTGGTGGAACACTCCCCATCAAGATCTGGGCCCTGTGGGACTTAAAGCAGTTCCTCAGGGCCTGTAAAATGAAGATGTTCAACCAGGCCTATGGTTGAGGTGGCAGAGATTCACTTATACTGGCCACCCCCTCTACTGTTGATCACATATTGTTAGACTGTTCGTGGCATGTATCTGCTAGGGAAAAATGGTTAAACACTTGGTTGCATGGTAAACATCACCTTTCCAATGAAATAAAATGCCAATTTCTATTGAATGATATAACAGCAGAAATTACTGTGGCAGTGGCCAATTTTTTAGCTGATGTGATAAGAGTGAAAAATTTGGGAAACTCCGTTTTATGATTTTATAATTAACTTAGATTCTTAGTTGATTGTGTCATTTTCTGTCTCTGATTTTAATGTTGTATATGCCATTAAAGGTTTATTGATTGATTGATTGATTGATAGAACAGAAACTGCATGCTGTGACAACAACACTTTAGCTTGAATATGGATTTTAAAAATCATTTTTTGTCACCCACTTGCAACCATACAGGGAACCTGCACAGGAGCAGGTGAAGATAGAGTTGGCTGGGTCAGATGGCGCCATCGTTTGTTACTATTGATTTTAATTGCCTAATGTAACTGGATTTTATAACTGTTATTTTATATACTGAATTGTGTATTTACTGCTGTTGTAACCAATCTTCCCTCTTAACTATGGAGTCCTGTGAGCAAAAATTCTACTTTGTGAACTATTGGCATTAAAGTTGTGAGCAGGAGATTTGGCTGCTGCATAAATTAGTTTGCTCTGGAGCCATCCTTCCTGAGCTAAGACAAAAATGTGTGAGCCAGAGGCTAAAAAACTGTGAGCTAGCTCACACTAACTCAGCTTAGAGGGAACACTGGTTGTAACCCACCCTGAGCCTGCTTGCAGGGGAGGGCGGGTTAAAAATCAATTAAACAAACAGATAAATACCAGTTTTTATCCTTCCGTGTCAGAGGCTTTTGCCCGCTAACTGAGCCCAACACCTATTGACTGATGTTCGTAGCTAATTATCTGCCAGTATTTCTTCATTTCATTATAACGCCCCCTGACGTGGAAAGCCCAGAATAGCCTGATCACATCAGATCTCAGAAACTGAGCAGAGTTGGTCCTGGTTAGTATTTGGATTGGAGACCACCTAGGAGTGCACAGAGGCAGGCAATGGCAAACCACCTCCGAACATCTCTTGCCTTGAAAACCCTACAGGGGTGCCATGGGTTGGCTGACACTGGACAGCAAAAAAACACAAAAAAACTTTATTGATTTAATTTTATCCACACTGCAACCTTGCAAGGTAGCAAGCAACATACAGTTGCCTGCTGAATTTCATGTACAGCAAGGGCTTGTGCTTGGGCTCCGTGTGTGTAAACCCAACACTCTATCCCCTGCACCACACTGGGTTTCCATATAACATTTCAAGCTCTCTGCTGAATCAAACCGAGGCCGCCTCTACAGTCCAGCATCCTTATTTTCCAGATGCTCCTGTGAAGCCTACAAGCCTACAAGCAGGGCATAAAGAGAAGAGCCCTCTGCCATCCTGTAAGAATGAATAATTAGAGGTTTCATTTCATTACCATGGCTAATGGCCACTGATGGACCTGTCCCCCGTGACTTTGTCTAATCCCTTGGGTTCAAAATCCCACTCAGTCACAAAGCTTACTGGGTATCCTTGGTAGGGTTGCCAAGTCTGAAGCGGTGCTGGAGCGGGGGACTCCAGTGCTGCTTTGGGAGTGTGCGTGCGCGCCGCAACCACATCACCCAGAAGTGACGCGACCACGCTGGGCACGCTGGGGCGGGGCCACAACCATCCGAGGGAAAACCATAGAGTTTTCCCTCGGATGACCGTGGCCCCACCCCCAGCGTGCCCAGCGTCTGGGTGACGTGCACGTCGCGTGCTTTTGGGGTGGGATTCCCCCCGGGGCCCGATCCACCGGTGGCGGGGAACGGACCTCTGGGGCGGGGGTTTCCCCGCCCCCCGGGGGGACTTGGCAAGCCTAGTCCTTGGGTCAGTCACACTTTCTCTGCCTGAGTTATCTCACAGAGTTGCTGAGAGGATAAAATTGAGGAAGAAAGAACCTTGGATGCTACCACAACCTCCTTGGAGGAAAGCTGGGATAAAAAGGCAGTTTTAGTAGAGAGGAAGGGGAAAAAATCGGTCTACCCATTCTTTCTAAATCATACATGGTTTTTGTAAACCTGTACAATGCTTTGGGAGTGATGGCAGCATGGCATAGCCCGATGTCGTCGGATCTCGGAAGATAAGCAGGGTTGGTACTTGAAAGGGAGACCACCAAGGAAGACTCTGCAGAGGAAGGCAATGGCAAACCACCTCGGTTTCTCACTTGTCCTGAAAGCCCCTTGCTAGGGTCGCCATAAGTCGTTTGCTTCTTGACAGCACATATGTACTCATATTTTTATGCCTTTATCACCAGTTTTTTATGAAGTGGAAATGAACAAACAAACTCAAATGCTCTTTCACCTTTCTGTGTAGGGAAAATGCTCCAGTCTCTTAATAATTCCTGGCTCTTTTCTGCACTTTTCCCACATAACACTATCTCCTTGAGATGGGCCATCCCAAACTGTATTCTAAATGCAGGCGCATTGCGTATTTCTATTTATGACACTGACTATTTTATTTTCAGTTCCTTGCCTAACAATCCCCAGCTAGGAATTTGCCTTTTTTCCACAGCTGCCTCAAAATGAGTTGACATTTTCATTGAGTAGCCACCAGAACCACACAATCTCTTTTCCAATTCAGATCCCATTAGTGGTTATGTAAAATTAGGATATATATATATTTTACCAAATGCCACGTGCCTCACTTACTTACATTGCAGCTAGTTTGCTATTTGGCCTCACTATCTCTGCTGCACAGCTTTCTCTGCTTCAAACTAACATGGTGCTGGCTTGCATCTGAAAGTATTCTGCATTAAATAAATGTAATGTAGGAGACGGCTTGGATGAGGTTGTCCTGGAAGCCTATTCTCTATTATCTTTGAAGCTCTGTGGATTGGGGTGGGAGGGAAGAAGTGGTACATTAGCCACTACGCACTAAGGTATGAATGTGCAATAGGTAGGGTTGCCAAGTCCATCTTCTGCCCCCAGCAGGGGACTTTGGGGGCGTTCCTGGAGGGGGCGGGGCATCACCAACGTGATGACATCACGTTGGGGACGTCAGCCGCCCCCCCCCCCCCCCGAT